>NC_044915.1:33390383-33690383 GCF_001633185.2 Quercus lobata | reverse complement strand
GAGGTGGAGTGGGGTGGGTCTAAAAAGTCTAAACCCATCTCCGCCCCACCCCGTGGTGCGGGGCTAATATTGAACTTGAGTTACTTGAAAATTTTCAAGTGGAACTCAAGTTCCACAATTTTTTTTTTTTTTTTAAAGTTTCAGAATTTGCCTATAACTTGATTTTCGGAAAATCGAGTTTCAATGGGCTAAATAGTTTCAAAAAGCGGGCATTTTGCTGGAACTTTTGGGCGAAAGGGGCAAATCCCCATTTTGGCCTGTGCTAAACATAAAATAAAGATCTTTGAGACTAGGCAAATAAAATAACAACTATGTTATTTTAATGGAAAAAAAAAAAAAAAAAAAAAAAAACTTATTTGATTTAATTAATTGAACCGGTTGCTTTAAAAAACTTACTTGCTTTAATCAATCAAGATTTAATCCTATTCTACAATATGCGTGAAATATGAGCTTTATTTATCCTTGGAAGTTAGAAGGTTGCCAACGATTACTATAGACCAAAAAGATGGAATGAATATGTAACCATTATCGTCTCCATTCATAACATAATGCTTTGATGGAATGAATAAGGACGCATAGTCATCTTCTTTCATTGCTATATATATAGTGTTCAACATTTAATTTAATTTAAGTTAAAAAGAAAGCAATCAAAGCATATCAACTTATACCATCTAAGGTTTATAAAAATTAAAAATTAAAAAAAAAAAAAAAAACTTTATATCATCTATGAGCTGATTGCTACTAAATCTTATTTTATAAGTTTTACCGGGTTTTATCAGGTCTTTTGGACAGTAATATTTGCTATTTACATGATGCACAAAATGCCATTGGCACAATAAATATTTTATACACAAAGTTTGGCTACTAACTTAGTTGTAGCCTTTCCTCAAAAAATAATTAATTAATTAATTGTAGTTAATAGCTACAACTCTCACTAAAAAAAATTAATAATATGACTACATATTTGGGAAATCTTAACTGTTAAATTGTATGTTGTTTATCTTCTTAACCCGCATGTCAAATTTTATGACAATTAGATGTTTTTTACTGTTCGATCCATAAAGTTATTTTTTATGCATAATTTTAAATTACAAAAATTTGAAACTTAAATATTTAATTGATGATATAGCTATTAATCTTTGATTTTTTAAAATTTTGTGAACATGAAGAATATAAGAAAAAAATATATATATTATCTAATAGTGAATTTATCAAAACTCATATTCAATAAATAAAAAAAACCATTGAATAGAGTTGTAGCTATTGACTTCAACCAAATTTGTAACCAAACTTTCTCCATATTTAATAAACTAAACTTATTTTGATTTTGGCACTATATATTTATGATATTAAGTTATAGAAAAAGCTATACAATACATTGAATATGATACGAGCCCCAACATAAACAGTGCATATCTTGAACTCAGCTTCCAAGTTCCAATAATGTTCCTACAAAATGCTTTGGAAAGAAGACCCATTATCTTTGTCCCAAAATTGTGCATGGTTGGATGATGATGATAGACTATAGTACAGTAATATGCACCATATTCGCTGGAATCTAAGTTATCTAAGACTAACACATCCTCCTCGGATAATCATTCCAACAACAATAATGAAGATTCGAAAAGATATATTTGGTTGAGTATGTGCTATATTGGGCCAATTACTCTTATTTTATGTTTCAGACACTCATGAAATATAAGATCTTTTGGTGGTGACGCAGCCAGCCCACACCTTCATTGTTGTCTATCTTGGATAGTGCAAATACAAGAATATACTACTCCGCACGCCGTAAAAAAAAAAGGGCTTATAGTCTTATTTCACACATCTTGATGTTTCTAATTAGACATTTAGGATTCAAATTCTCTTTCTCTTGTCAATTGAAATTAAAAATAAAATAAAATAAAAAAAGAGAGAGAGAAGAAGAGGACTTATTGAAACACACGTTGCAATTTTATATTTTTCCTAATCACTGCTAGTAGCTTTCTGGAACATCACCCTTAATCACTGACGTTGAAGCCTGAGTTGACTCTACCCTTTTGTTTTGGAACTGCTAAAATGCAAGAAGGTACGGCTAAAAGCATCGCAATCAAATGACAGAAGTTGCTTTTAATTTTTATCTCTTTGACACACGGTTTGTTTTGATTGAGAATATATATATATATATATATATATTTTTTTTTTTTTTAAATTGACTCGTTCATCTATAGTTGTTTATGACAATTTGATCTGATTAGCTGTTTACTTAGTAGATCTGAAATCCTTGAATTTTATGTGTATTGACTTTGATCAAGATGATATGTTGTAGTTTAGCTTCAATCGAGATGATTTACTTCAAACTCCTTAATTTCGAGATTATGCAACCTCATTTAGTCAATTTCAAGTTGGCACGTAGTTTGATTTAGTCATTTTAAAAAAATTAATCACCTAGGATTTATCATTCTCTTGTTATTAACTTGTACATATTTCAAAAGACCTATTAAGTTAGACATTTTTGGACCCCAAACCCTAGTTTATGATATTAGATAGTACTTTGAACTAGTAACAATATATTATCTTGAGAACCATCTCAAGTAACAGCAACGAATTCTAAAACCATCATGAGTAACTTGAAAAGGAAATTAAGAAACCAAGGTTAACTTAAAATTTGGTTTTTGATCAAACAGATTCAAACAAAAAGTTGTTATATTTATATACTAAAAAAGTTTCAATCACAACATGAATTTATTTATTTATTTATTAGAGAATCTTTATCAACTTAGTTTAAGGACGGAAAATGTTTTTCACTCAGAAGTCAGAATCCATTATTTACTGTTTCATCCTTGTTTTCTTTGTTATAAAAGTACCAAATTCCTAAAAAGACGGAAAACAATGAAAACAAAAGTTCAAGTTCTTCTAGTTCCTACTATCGAGTGCGTTGATGTTCATATTCATTCATGTTGCCTTAGACACGTGGGGATTACTACCTTTCCCCTCCAACAAATTTTTTCTTTTAAAAAATTTTAATAAATAAATAAATTCCAAATTGTAAGATCAACGATTTAACGGTAATGCTATATAACTCAATTTAGAAGATGAATTTTTGTTGGTTCTTGGTGCTGCTCTCATCCTTAAAATCACAAAGTCCAAGAGGTAATATTAATCTGTTCTCACTTTTCCATCACCACATCTTTCAAAAAAGGCTCAGATTTTGCATATTATATTGTAATACGGTTATTATTGAGTACTTGAGAGTATTCTCTCTCCCTTTCAAATGGGGTAGCAGGGCAGCTCAACAATTTTGGCGTCTTAGGCGAAAATTTTAAGCAAATTATTTTTTAAACTTTAAAGTCTAAACTTGCACAAATAAAAATTAATTTATTACATGTTTCAATAAATTAGTATCACTTATAATACAAATGAGCTGATATAATATACATCAAATTATTAATTGGTGTGATAATTTATAATAATTGATAAAGTAAGAGTTTGCATTTAAAAAAAAAAAAAAAGGTGATAACTTATTAATTAGTGTGTGGCCGTGTGGCATGTGGGGCCAGTTGAGAAGTCAGAAGTGTGAACTACGAGCTTAGCTTATGGCCTTGTGATATGCTGTGGCCAGTGGACAAAACTGTGCAGTGCTGTGTGTACTGTGCAGTCTTATCCTGTCAAGTTGTGCGCACTGTTATTGTGCAATATTCTGCATTTTAAGATACAATGTGGCCTTTTTAATGCATTTCATTGACCACTATAAGTACTTAAAAAAATTTGTTATTAAAATATATGGATAAATATTATATATATAATTTTTTTTTTATAAGTGGGGGCCTTTTTTTATTTAGGGGCCTTAAGCGATTGCATCAATTGCATCTATGGTTCAGTCGGCCTTGTGGAGTGGGCCCCAAGTATATTCCCTCCCCTCACATGGGGGTGGATCTCATTCATATGAGAAGGAGAGAGTATACTCTCGGACTACTTAATAAATTTCTATCGTTATAGAGTACTAAATGCTTTGCATGATTGGTGAGGCTTAAGGCAATAATTTTAAATAGGATTTGTTATAGTATTTAAATATCTCTTAAATGATATTTAGTTAATGTCCTATATTATTGTTTTTTATTATTTAAAATTCATTATATTTATATGATCATTTCACTTAATGATGATTTGGTTGGATTTCTATTAATTCATAATTTTTTTTTGGGTGGAAAAATGCTAAAGTTATTATATAAATTTTACTACAAAAAGTTTACAAACTAATGTGTCAATGAATAGGATTAGTTGCATTTCAACAAAATAATAAATGAGTACGGAATGTGCTAGAGACTACAAATTAATATGACAATGAATATAATTAGTGGATATCAAAAACAAAATACATTAATGTTTGATAACTTTTTTGGTGATTGGTGATATAACAATTTGCAAAGGTTATATAGTAAAAGTCATAGTATCTCTACCATCTCATGATAAGTATTGAATTACTTCTTGTGATTGGTTACACATCAATTTATAAGAACTATGTGGTAAAATTTGTAACATGATTCAATTTTTTTTACCTTCTTAAAAATGGAGAAAAGTACCACTCATATGTTTAATTTAAAAGTTCACTTATTGCTCCCCAAATTTAGGGGCCTTTTTCTATTTGAGACGGCCTAGGTCTGACCTTGATGCTATGCATTTTCCGAATTCAAGACTAAGATTTACTCTAACCTGCTTTAAATTAACAATATCTTTTGATATGATAACATATTTTAAAATTGGTGATTTCCTTTCTAATGACATCAGCCATTGTTGTTCAATTGGAGTTACGAGGTCTATTTGTAAGTTTTTTATCATAAAATTAGTAGTAACCTTCCCATAACCTTTTACAATTACCAACTTTTTTTATCATGAAATTAAAACCACTAACATCTTTCTTGATTAAGTTAAGAGTCTTGTATTATTTTTTATTCTAAATTTTTTAAAAAAAAAAGTTAAGAGTCTTGTAACTTCATTAATGCCAATGTTTGGTCTCACTCATAAAGAAAGAAATGGGCATGTTGCTTCCCTAATTCAAAGGCTAAACCAAGCATATCAGGCCGATGAAATCAAAGCTATGGCTGCTGTCCAAGCAATTGAATTTGCTGCAGAAATAGGCTTGGACAGAATTGTGGTTGAGGGGACTTGAAGGTAGTTACTGATGCTTTGAAGACCACAGAACCGGTCCTGGCTGGGTTTGGCTTACTGGTTGAGGATGCGTGAGCTTGTGTTAGTAATTTTATAGAATTATCTTACTCTCATGTAAAGAGGGATGGTAATAAGGTGGCATATTGTTTAGCTAAATTAGCAGTTAAAATTTCTAATTGCGCTGTATGAATGGAGGATGTTCCACCATTAGTTTTTCCTTTTGTTCAAATTGATCAAGCCTCATTTTCTGATTAATAATAGCTGACTTCCTTCTCACCAAAAAAAAAAAAAAATACACGTAAGGAATGAAATGGATATGTTAGGTCTATCAAGTATCAAATATGCATCTTTCAAACTAATTTTGAAAAATACTATATTCTAATACATTAGAGGGTGTTTCATATTAGTGTCCTGCGTTATTTGAAAATATAAGAAGTTGGAGGAATTATCAATTGAATTATCCAAAAAAATATATAAAATAAATGTATTTGACTTTTTGTTGACTCTCATTTTCCATGGCATTATTATACTTTTTTTAATTTACTTTTAAGATTTCAAATAGTGTTATCTTAATTTAAACTAACTATAATTCACCAACTTTTTGGATAAAGTAACCCAACATTTTAAAAAATAAATGTCTATTTGATTAAATTAGGTTTGATATTTTCTAAACAAACTAGCATATGTCTCATTTTTAAAAAAGACATATCATTTTATTTAAGTACTTCTACATATTCTTTATCAGAAAATGGAAAAGAAAAAATAATACGCACTCATGCTATCCTAACTAAAGTAGGATAACTATATATATATATATATATATATAAAAGGGTCTTTTTTTTGGAGATTTTTTTTTTAGAGAAGATTATGTTGGAACATTTTAATATTAAATAATTAAAATGAGTAAATGTTATAAAATAAATGTAAAGATGTGGAGTGAATATGGAAGATGAAGAGTTGTGAAAAATGTTTAATCCCACATTGAAAAGGAGAGAGACTTTTTTATTCTTTTTAATTGTGGTGATTAATGGGCTAACATGAATTGTCTCAGATATTGGGCTAGATACGTGCGCAAGGGGGAGGTGAAGAGTGGAGGTTCATTATTATTGTGTTTGCACCAACAATTTTAAGGAGATTCAAACACATGGAGTCTTCACAAGAGAAACCAAATGAGCCTGTTGGAGATCTCAACAAGCCCTTTCGCTTTAAGGGAGCCCATTTCAAGAGGTGGAAAGGAAAGGTCCTCTTCTACTTAAGTCTTCTCAAAGTCTCCTACATCCTCACTGATAAGAATCCGTCAAAAGTTCCTACCGATGAGATGAGTGAGGAAGAATATATTCTCCATCAAGAAAAAATAGATAAGTATACAAAAGATGAATATAATTGTCGCTCTTATCTATTGAATTGTCTTGCCGATCATTTCTATGATTATTATGATACAACTTAAAATTCTGCTAAGAAAATTTGGAAGGCTTTACAAAGCAAGTATGATACCGAGGAGGCAGGTGCAAAGAAGTATGCTGCTAGTAGATTTTTCCGTTACCAAATGGTGGATGGAAAATCGGTGGTGGATCAAGCACAAGACTTCCAAATGATTGTGGCAGAATTGAGATCCGAAGGCATAAAGATTGGAGACAATTTGGTGGTAGCTGGCATAATTGATAAACTACCACAATCTTGGAGGGAGTTCCAAAAAACTTTGCGGCACAAACAGAAGGAGACATCCTTGGAGACTTTGATCACACGCATCCGTGTGGAGGAGGAGGCTAGAGGACAAGATGCACTCATGACACAAGAGAGCAATGGTAATTCCACCACAAAGGTAAACCTTATTTCATCCAATAATAATATGCCCAAAAATCATTTTCCTAGAAATGTTCAATTGAAGCCTAAAAAAAGAGCCTTTAAAAATAATAATAGACCTCAAGGAAGGGGAAACCCAAATAAAAATTACAATAAGAACCAAGGACCCCCTTCACAAGATCAATTTAATAGATCCTGTTTTGTCTGTGGCAAGAGTGGGCATATTGCTCGATTTTGCAAATTTCGGAAACGTGAATCTGTCCCGCAGGCTAACGTAACCGAAGAGCCTTTAGTGGCTATGATTACAGACATCAATATGGTGCAATATGTTGAAGGGTGGTGGGCAGATTCCGGTGCTAATAGGCACGTCTGCTATGACAAGAATTGGTTCAAATTGTACACTCCTTTTGAAGAAGAAAAAACTGTTATGCTTGGTGACTCTAGTAAAACCAAGGTTCTTGGGAGTGGTGAGGTTGAATTGAAATTCACTTCTGGACGTGTGCTAACATTGAAAGATGTACTTTACACTCCGTCCATGAGGAAGAATTTGATGTCAAGTTTTTTGCTTAACAAGGCTGGCTTCAAGCAAACTATGGAATCTGATAATTATGTAATCACAAAAAAGGGATTATTTGTGGGCAAGGGTTATGCTTGTGATGGAATGTTTAAATTGAATGTTGAGAATAATAAAGCATCTACCAGTTCAGTTTATATGCTTTCTTCTATTAATTTTTGGCATGCTCGTTTGTGTCATATAAATAGTAGATATGTGGGAATCATGAGTAGTTTAGGATTAACTCCAAGACTGTCAAAAGATTTTGAAAAATGTGAAACTTGTAGTCAAGCTAAGATTACAAAAAGGCCTCATAAAAATGTTGTAAGAAATACCGAATTGCTTGAGTTAATTCATTCCGATTTATGTGAATTTGAGGGAATTTTAACTCGTGGAGGAAATAGATATATTATCACTTTTATTGATGATTTCTCAAAATATACAACTATTTATTTGTTGAAAAATAAAAGTGATACTTTTGAAAAATTTCAAGATTTTTTAAAAGAAGTTGAAAATCAATTCGGTAGAAAAATAAAAAGAATAAGAAGTGATAGAGGCCGTAAGTATGAATCAAGTGCATTCAACTCATTTGCTCAGTTTTTGAGAATTATCCATGAAACTACTGCACCATATTCACCTGCTTCTAATGGTGTGGCTGAAAGAAAAAATAGAACTTTAATTGAGTTAACAAATGTCATGTTAATTGAATCTGGTGAACCTTTACATTTTTGGGGTGAAGCTATTTTAACTGCATGTCATGTTTTGAATAGGGTGCCACATAAAAAATCACACACCACACCTTTTGAGATGTGGGAAGGACATAAGCCAAATTTGGGATATTTGAGAGTATGGGGTTGTCTTGCTTATGTAAGGCTTACTGACCCTAAAATGCCTAAATTAGGTATAAGAGCTACTACTTGTGCTTTTCTTGGTTATGCGATTAATAGTGCAGCCTCTAAATTTTTTGATCTTGAAAACAAAATAATTTTTGAATCTGGTGATGCAATTTTTCATGAAGAAAAATTTCCTTTTAAATTGAAAAATAGTGGGGGTGAAGAAAATATTTTGTCACAACCTAGTTCTTCTACTTCACATTTTCAAAATCAAGAAAATTTTGAAATGGAACCTAGAAGGAGTAAAAGAGCTAGAGTTGAAAAGGATTTTGGTCCTGATTATTATGTTTTTAACATTGAGGAAAATCCCCAAAATTTAAAAGAGGCTTTAACATCACCTGATGCCATATTTTGGAAAGAGGCTGTAAATGATGAGATGGAATCTCTAATTTCTAATAGAACTTGGAAATTAGTAGATCTTCCACCGGGTTGTAAGACCATAGGTTGTAAATGGGTCCTTAGAAAAAAGTTGAAACCGGATGGGTCAATAGATAAGTTTAAAGCTAGACTTGTTGCAAAAGGCTTTAAACAAAAAGCTGATCTTGATTTCTTTGATACATTTTCTCCGGTAACAAGAATTACATCTATTAGATTGTTAATTGCCATTGCTGCAATTTTTTATTTGAAAATTCATCAAATGGATGTAAAAACTGCTTTTCTAAATGGGGACCTAGAGGAAGAGATTTATATGGACTAACCCGAAGGCTTTGTAGAGCCTGGACAAGAAAGCAAGGTATGTAAGCTAACTAAATCCCTATATGGCTTAAAACAAGCACCTAAGCAGTGGCATGAAAAGTTTGATTCCTGCATGATTGAGAATGATTATAAATCAAATGAATGTGATAAATGTATTTATTCTAAATCATGGAATAATTTACATGTTATTATTAGTCTCTATGTGGATGATATGTTAATTTTTGGCTCAAATATGCATGTTATAAATGAAACAAAAAATATGCTTAAAAGCCATTTTGATATGAAAGATCTTGGTGAGGCTAATTTTATTTTGGGCATGAAAATTACAAAAACATGTGATGGAATATATCTTGATCAATCACATTACGTTGAGAAAATATTGAGAAAATATAATTTTCATGATCACAAAAGTGTAGCTACTCCTTTTGATTCTAGTGTTCATTTATTTCCTGTGAATAATGATAATGAGATTTTTAATCAAAAGGATTATGCTAGTATCATTGGTAGTTTGCATTATGCTACTGATTGTACTAGACCTGACATTGCATATGCAGTAGTTGTGCTTAGCAGATTTACTAGCAAACCTAGTAAAGATCATTGGCTAGCTATTGAGCGAGTTATGAAATATTTAATTGGTACCAAAAACTATGGCTTATTTTATAAAAAGTACCCTGCTGTGATTGAAGCTTTTAGTGATGCCGATTGGAATACTTTGTCAGGTGATTCTCTCTCTACCACTGGTTATATTTTTACCTTAGGTAGTGGTGCTATTTGTTGGAAATCTAAAAAGCAAACAATAATTGCTAATTCAACAATGGAAGCTGAATTAATAGCATTAGCTTCAGCTAGTGAAGAGGCAAATTGGCTCAGAGATTTGTTATATGAAATTCCCCTTTGGGAAAAGCCAATTCCACCTATATTAATTCATTGTGATAGCACTGCCACAATTGGTAGAGTTAAAAACCGTTACTACAACGGTAAATCCAGACCTATAAGAAGAAAGCACAGTACCGTGTGATCTTATTTGAGTAGTGGCATCATAACTGTGGATTATATTAAATCTAATGATAATCTTGCAGATCCATTTACCAAGGCCTTGGCAAAAGATAGAGTCTGGAATACATCGAGGGGGATGGGACTAAAGTCCATAGAATCATGAGCCATGTATGAGGATACCCAACCCAAGGACCAGAGATCCTAAGAATCGGGTTCAATGGGAAAAACGAATCATATGATGGTCGTAAGAAATGCACTATTTATTTATTTTTTTTTAAATTATTTATTCTGTAAATAATTTTTTAATTGTTCATCCCTATGATGTAAGTGCATTTATCCTGTAATGTGGAGAGGTTGAGTAAAAAACTCTTAATGAAATTTGTAGCTCGTATGAGTGGGGTGTCAGAATTGCAGGAGCACCCTTGACAAATTTCACCAATGTGAGTGTGGGGGTGGGGCCGCTCCCTATGAGATTTGGACTTAATCTCAAATACACTCATGAAACTAGGATCAGCACATGACCGTAAAGTGCTAGCTATAAAAGCTCATGTCAACACCTGGGTTGTTATGTGTAAGCAGTGATGTTTAATTTCCCTAAAGCAGTCCTAGTTCAAGTCGGAGACCACTACGACTCTGGAGTTGAGATCGCTGTTTTACTAAGTGAAGGTTCAATGCAGAGCACACCTTCATGATGCATAGTGACCCATCTTTGCCTGGTAATCTCTCTTTAACTAAAATTTAATATTAAAATGAGTGGGGGATTGTTGGAACATTTTAATATTAAATAATTAAAATGAGTAAATGTTATAAAATAAATGTAAAGATGTGGAGTGAATATGGAAGATGAAGAGTTGTGAAAAATGTTTAATCCCACATTGAAAAGGAGAGAGACTTTTTTATTCTTTTTAATTGTGGTGATTAATGGGCTAACATGAATTGTCTCAGATATTGGGCTAGATACGTGCGCAAGGGGGAGGTGAAGAGTGGAGGTATCAAAAATGGAAATGAATCAGCCCCTTGGATCCTCCTACTTGACAGTCCATTCAGAATAATTACCATATCCGTTGGTGAGTAAATGGCCCGAATTAATACTCCATTTTTATTATGGACAATGAAGAGCCATTAACCCACTTAATGGACTATCCGTTTGGGCCTATTCATTCTTCATAAACTCCTCATCTCACCATTAATTGTGTAACTCCAGCCCATCAGATTAATATCCAACAATTAATCTTGTAACACCCATTACATCAGAATAATTGGACCTAATTAATTAGAATAAATTGGGTAGTAATTTCGTAAGGCCCATTGAGCCTATAAATAGACTCATTCAGACCCAATCCAAGTTACTGCAATTCACAATACACACTAAAAAAATAGAGAGATTATTGGCAAGGAAGGGTGTTCTTTCTGGTGGAGCTTTGGGCTTGAACACTTTGTGCAGAGGTTGTTCTAGCCATACAACACTTATTGGGCTGTTGTATCCTGGGGGAGACAAGTCAGAGAAGGTCTGCACCGGTTACAAGAGTTAGCCAACCAAGGGCTTGAATCTCCTTAAAGAGAGCGAGTGCCGCGCCTCAGTCCAAATAGTGTTGTGTATTTCCTTTCTTTATATTAATAATATTCAGAAGTACTATTCAGTTTCTCTTTGTGTATTATTTCCATTATTATTGTGTTTGCACCAACAGATTATAAAAGGATAACCTAAAATATTGAATTGGTTTGCATTTAGGGAAAAAATAAATCGTCAAAATGGAAAACATACTACATAAGGACAATTATTACTAAAAAAAAATTTTAAAAAAAAAAAAAAAAAACAACAACAACAACAACATAAGTGAAATTAAAAAAGGTATAAAGAATTTTTCGACTATGCCAGCACTATGGGTTTTTTTTTTGGGTTATAAGTCATAACATGTAAGTTACTACCATTTTCATTAGGCGGAAATGCATTTTTCGTCTCTACATTTTGACCCATTTTCCATTTTGATCCCTATTTTTTTTTTTACCACATTTAGTCCCTATTTTGAAAAACGACATTTGTTTCAATCCCTACCGTCAATTCCCTAATGGAAATATCCTATGTGGCAAATGGCAGAATAAAAATATTAATTTTTTAATCCTACATGTCTCTATTCTTCTTATCAGGTCAGCTTCTTGCCACAAATAACTGCACATGAGCCTCACGTGACCCACTCACACGTGTGGCCGTGTGGGTCACACCTTTTTAAACCACCACCTCCAATGGATTCATAATCCCTAACCCCCAATTTTCATGATTTAAGCTCCTCTTATGATCCTAGTGTCCTACATGGATTAAGTATAAACTTAACTATGTGTTTATAAGCATTTGGGTACCCTCTCCTTACAAGCCGATTTTCAAGGGTGGGTTCTACCTATGAGTTTGTAACATTTGATATCATAGCCAACCACTACCTTGATTAATTGGGCATAACTCATTGAGTATGAGATCAAATGAATTGCGGTTTTGTAGCCGGATCCCAGAAGGGGCAACCTAGAGGCTAGATTAAAATTATTGATAGGTGAGTAGAGCCACCAAAAAAAATAGCCTACTATCGGGTCAGTGTCGCTAGAGTGAGCTGTTGTGAACGTCAGCTGCGGAGCATGGTGGTATGATCCTAGTGTCCCACATGGATTAAGTATAAGCTTAACTATGTGTTTATAAGCTCTTGCGCACCTTGCCTTACAAGCTAGTTTTCAATGGTGAGTTCTACCCATGAGTTTGTAACACTTCCTCTGCCGTTACCTTGAAAACACATACTAGGTGCTCCTCTCCTACATCTGAGCTCCTCTGCCCTTACCTCGAAATCACATACCATGGAATCAAGCTCTGTATCAACCGATGGAAGCCTGAGGAGAGTAGGTCTAACCAGGTGCTTCTGTGGCTAGAAACCAGTGGTAGTGGTATCATGGACAACAAACAACCCTGGTAGAAGATTTTATAGGTGTCCAAATTTCTGGGTAATGTCTAATACTAAAGGAAAATTTTGTTTTTTCTATTATTATGCTGCGTTTTTTGTAAGAATACTTACGGGTTCAATCTTTGATTTCATATTTAGGTTGGACACAAGTGTAAAATTTTCAAATGATGTGATGATGAAATATGTGGGCATGGCATAGTGTTTATCCCAAAGTAGAGACAAAGGATTATTACACTTAAGTTTGAGATTGCAAGTTGCAAGAGGAGAGAGAAGTTTCTGGCAAGATTGTTGGCACTGTCTTTGGTGATTAGTGGGATCTGCCTGTGTGTGGTTCTGTCTTTGGTTGGTTAGATAGGTGGGGTGGAATGGCTAGATAGGTGGAGTTAGTTGTTGAAGGCTTTTTGTGGATGTTTGTAGCTTTTGGCAGTTTGGTTGTTTTTGGTAGTATGGACATGATAATGGGTAGTTTTTGACATTGTGCTTCAAATTAGCAATTTCTCACTTGATGCTCTACTTGTAATCGGAAAGATTTATCAATGAAACAACAAATTTTCATTAATGTGATGTGTTCTGAAATTTATGTTATTCAATTGTCAAGACATATACTGGGTGTATTGATAGGACTTGAATTTAGACCTTGCTCTTATGTTAGATACTTATATAGCATGCAATTAATGAAATGGCAAGACCTGATATGGTATGCATTTTTGAACCTTATATGGTATGTTATGAAAGAAAAACTTTCAAAAATGTTAGTTGGTGATATGGTATGCTACTTTCAAAAAAAAAAAAAAAGTGTCTATTTGATTAAATTAGGTTTAATATTTTCTAGTGGGTTCTACTTAGCTCAACAAGTAAAATCTCTGATGGTTGAATAAGAGAGTTGGGATTCAATCTCCGTCTACACTAAAAACCAATTGGTGTTTTGGTCTGATGATAAAGAATATCATCAAAAGCAGATCTCATAGATTGAAACTTTCTCTAAAAAAAAATTTCTAGATTTTTAAAAAGAAAGACTAATATTTTCTAAACAAACTAACATATGTATCATGCAATACATGCGTGCATGCTAGAAGCCTATAAATTCATTTTGAAAATTTTAATAAGAATTTTTTTTATTACTCATGTATAATACCTACCTTTAAATAGTAAATAAAAAAATTGATAAAAAGAAAAAAAAATTACAGATTATATGGCATTTAATATGATTAGTATTACTTGAATAAGATAATAAATGAGTATTTAAATTACTAATTATTCTTTGTGAGAATATTTTAACAAAATGTCTTACAAAATGAAAGACTGAAGCAAGTTAGCTTGCAACCTTCAAATTTGTGTAATTGGGTTAGCAACTGAGAGATGGACCCTACGCATTTTCTAGTAAAATCATTAGCGTTCAATCAAAGTCAATATAGGACCCCCCAATCCAACTACTCATCCAATTCTTTTCTACTTTTTAAAAAATAAAATAAAATAAAATAATTGGTCAAACCCCTCCACTGGTCCGCCATCAGCTCCTCAAAATCTTCAAAAAAATAATGAAAAAAAAAAAACTATAAGAATAAAAAAAACTAGTAGTACAAACTTAGACGCAATTTTTGCGATAACTCTATCAGATAGCAGACTTTTAATGGTATAGTAAAAAAAATTATTGGATCATACGAAAATAACAAGATTGATAGCCAATTACAGTCTGCTGCAACTTCGTAAAATATATATAAATATATACTAGTCTTATTATATACGCTTCGTGTATATGAAGATGCCTTTTTTTAATTTTTTTGTATATGAAGATGCCTTTTAAATTTTTTTTTTTTTAAATTGTGCTTTTATTTTATATATATAATTTTTTATTTTGAGAATCTAATTTATAAGTGAATAAAGTAATTTGAAAATCAACAGTAGCGTGTGCAATGAGGTTTTTTTTTTTTTTTAATTTTAAAAAAAACATGTGTTTTAATTTTTATATATAATTTTTATTTTGAGAATCTAATTTATCTATACTATTATTTAAGGAACTTCAGTTGTTTGGGATCTTCATTTTTTTGTTCAAAAATGCTCCTACAATCCTATGTTTAAGTAGAGACAAAACTAAATGGCAATTCAGTAAAAATACAACTTTAACTCCTACTAATACATGGCCTAAAAAATAAAGTCACTCTCCTATTGATTTTTAAATTGATTTATCCACTTATAATTTCTAAAAATAAAAATTATATATATAAAATAAAAACACAAGTTTTTTTTTTTCCTACAAAATAGGACCACTAAAGTTGTATTTTTTAGGTAATATTTTAGTGGGAGTTAAGTTATATTTTGATCGAATTGTCCTTTAATTTTGTGTCTATTTAAACATAGTAATGTAGAAATATTTAATAAAATAAAAAAAGAGAAATTAAAATAAAAAAAGAGAAATTCAGACAGATACATATAAGAAAAAAACCAAATGAATACAGTAATACACGCCTATAAGTAGATTCTCACGCCAAGTTCCCTCCCTCTTTACTCAGTACTCATATCCCAAAAAAAAACAAAAACAAACAAACAAACAAAACAAAAAACAAAAAGAAGAAGACACTTCTACGTTAACAAGTTACCAACTTTAAAAATAACAACCTTTTGAATTAAAAAGCCACAAAGCAAAGGATTCATCATTCATGGCTGCCAAGTTGATAGCTTTGGCTTGCTTTCGCAGCGAAGGCTATGGCGATCTCTCGCCCAGGCCACACTATCCCTCCATGCCCAGTTACCCAAAAGGCAAGGGCGTGTCTACGCAAGAGAGCAGCAGCGTGGAGCAGGGTTCGTCGCCGCCTGAAGCCAAGGCTGCGACCTTCTCTGTTTTCGGAATGACATGCTCTGCATGCGCTGGATCGGTCGAGAAAGCCGTCAAAAGGCTTCCGGGGATACGTGAGGCCGTCGTTGATGTCTTGAACAACAAGGCACAGGTCCTCTTTTATCCTACTTTCGTCAATGTAAGTGTTTCTGCTCCTGGGTTTTAACTGTTTGTTTCTTTGGAAAAATGTTTCTGGGAATTTTTTTTTTTTTTTTTTGGAAAAAGGTTTGATTTTGTATATGAGTTTGAAGAAATTTTGTTGTTGATCTTGGGAAGTTAGTTGAAAAGACATGAATTGGATTTTTTTTTTTCTTTTTCTTTGGGGAAGTATTCTTAGAAATAAAAGGAAGAGTTTTTCATTAAATTTTAATTCCCTTTGTAAAATTAACTGTTAATATTCGTCTTTCCTATGTTTGGGAATTGGTAATTATTTCTTGACTGTTTTGATTTCAAATGAAAATTTGTTTCAACTCTGGAGGACTTTTTGTTCTTGCTCATATTTACTTAATTTTCAATGCCTAATGGACTATTGTTCTTTTCAATGAGGAAAAAATAATTTGATAGTTTGAAAATAATTTTTGAAAATCATTTCCTGAGTCATTTTCATATGTTATTAAACCCCTATGTGTGATTGACGAATGGCCCTTTTGTTGGTATGCAATTAAATGGCCCTTCTCTTTCCAACTTTCCCTTGTACAAACTTTTGCAATTATCATGCTTTTCTTCTATTTTCCCTTGATAACTTTAGGATGACTGTGAGATGTGTCATGTTTCCCATGACTATGACTTTATACGTAAATTTCTTTTTTTTTTTTTAACTCTCAAATGATTTAGGCTTGTAATTTAGAGTAAGGTTAGGAAGCCAATGGCCGAAGTGTGCATCTCCAACTATAATACAAGCTTGACTTGAGCCAAATCTAGTTTGAATCCCAATCAGTGGGCTACACCTCCACCTTCCAAATCGCTTTCTTCCATGAGCTAAACCTTTATACCACCTAGTTACAAGGAAGGTTACAATGAGCTAAGTTGTTCATAAACAGCCATTTAACTTCGAAACGAAACGGAAAGAAAAAAAAAAAAAACTTGTTCATGTTTGTTTATTTAGCAAAGAAGTCAAGCTCAAGGGCTCAACTATTAAATGAGCTAAACTTAAATATAATAATGTGTACGCAAATAAGCTTGTAGGTATAAGGCTCAATTTATATATAATATTATATGTTTATTTTCTTATAAAATATATTTATATAGATGTGAGATTGAATTCTCATATTTGTAAATAAGTTCATAAGGTATCAATTTATTATTTTTAATTTACTAATAAATATAAATGGTCAATTTCCTAATAAAAATTATGTATGATTATTATAAAACAAGGTTAGTGAATCTAATTTTTAAGTACATAAATGAAAATTATCATACTCTAGCTAACTCTAATAATATAATACACTTAAATTTTAAGATTAATTATTATAGTATAGATTGGAAAGGGGTAACAAATTTTAGTCCTAGTGTTTACTTTATATGGGGGAATGGATAAGTTAATCAAGTAACTCATAAAAAAACTTGAACCTTTTCTTTTACAAGAAAATGAATGCAAGCTAACTTGGTGATGAGTTCGAACTCAAGCTCGGCTTGTGTTCAAAATAAAAATTAAATTAACCAATCCTAAACTTTTAATATTCAGCCTGGCTCAACTTAGTTACAACTCTAGTTACAAGGGCTGGCAATTAAATGAAATTATTTATATAAAAGATAATTTCTCTTAATTTTCCTTTAAGCAATGGTTCCAAAGAGAAACCTTTAATTTGATCACCTACTTTAGGTTGTTGGGGCTTAGGCTGGTTTAGGGTCTAGCAATTTGAAGTTGACCTTATGCCTGATTTTGGACTCTAGCTCTGCACAATTGTACCAGATATTGCTTAGATTGTTCAAATATCTGGTTCAACAGACTAGTTTGAAGCCATCGATGTCTAATTTGTGCCAAGTTGAAATTAGTCAGGATAAACCTCACTGCAGAAATGTTAATAACATCAAGTAGTTACAATTAGGACTTTGTTAAGTTGTCTAGTTGTAATGCAAATAAATTGGTTGCAGTTACAAGATTCTTTTATTTATTTTTTGGTTTTTTGGCATTTTCTCACAACAATTCTGCTATGCCATGGTCATTGACTGAGAAGAGAAGCTCAGATCACTAGTTTTGAGTCTGGCTTTAGTAAACCTTTCGTGTTGTCACTATTGTTACAGATAATGAACTTTTAAGGTAGTGATTGAGTCACTTTATCTAGCTCAGCATGAACTTGCTGAATGCTGTTGTTTATACTTTATCAATTTCATTGCAACTTAACTGGAAAAGTTGGATCCATTACAATTTTTCCAAGTAATTAAGGTTAACTAGTGTATGATTACATACATTCTGTTTCTAGTCCAATTACAATTTTTTTCGATTTTCTTTCTTCCTCAACAATGCACATTGTATTGTTTTAAATACGTTTATTGTTGAATTTATTTGTAATGAACTTTGATATTGCTGTTTAACATTATATAGGAGGAGACCATTCGTGAAACAATTGAAGATGTTGGATTTGAAGCCACATTGATTGAAGATCAGATGAATGAAAGAGCCATTCAAGTATGTCGAATACATATAAATGGAATGACTTGCACATCTTGCTCCTCCACTATCGAATCAGCTTTACAAGCAATTCATGGTGTACAGAAGGCTCAAGTGGCCTTGGCAACTGAAGAAGCAGAAGTTCAATATGATCCAAAGATTGTGAACTACACCCAGATATTGGAAGCCATAGAAGACACTGGATTTGAAGCCATACTTATTAGTTCAGGGGAAGACATAAGCAAGATAGCACTCAAAGTTGATGGTTTTCGTACTGATCATTCCCTGAGAATTATTGAGGAGTCTCTTCAAGCACTTCCAGGTGTTCAGGATATAAACGTATCTCCAGAACTCAACAAAATATCCCTTTCCTACAAACCTGATATGACAGGACCTAGAAATTTCATTAACGTGATTGAGTCAACCGGGTCAAAACGTTTCAAGGCTAGAATATATCCTGAAGGAGGAGTAAGGGAAACTCATAGAAAGGATGAAATTAAGCAATATTATAGATCCTTTATGTGGAGTCTGATTTTTACAATTCCCGTCTTTCTAACTTCCATGGTTTTTATGTATATTCCTGGAATAAAGAATGCATTTGATACCAAAGTTGTCAATATGCTGAGTGTTGGAATGGTTTTAAGGTGGGTGCTATCAACTCCAGTGCAATTCATCATAGGCCGGCGATTCTACATTGGGGCCTACAAAGCGCTACGCCATGGTTCTGCTAATATGGATGTTTTGATTGCCTTAGGAACAAATGCAGCCTACTTCTTTTCTGTCTACTCTGTATTGAGAGCTGCTACCTCTAAAGATTTCAAGGGTACTGATTTCTTTGAGACTAGTGCAATGCTTATCTCATTTATTCTACTTGGGAAGTACTTAGAGGTTTTGGCTAAGGGAAAGACATCTGCAGCTATTGCCAAACTTATGGACTTGGCACCTGAGACAGCAATATTGTTAACCGTGGATAGTGAAGGAAACGTCGTGAATGAAGAAGAAATTGACAGTCGGTTGATACAAAAGAATGATGTAATTAAAATTATTCCTGGAGCGAAAGTAGCTTCAGATGGTTTTGTTATCTGGGGTCAAAGCCACGTAAATGAGAGTATGATAACAGGAGAAGCACGGCCAGTTGCAAAAAGGAAGGGTGACACAGTGATTGGAGGCACTGTGAATGAGAATGGTGCGTTGCACATAAAAGCAACAAGAGTAGGATCAGAAAGTGCTCTTTCACAGATTGTTCGACTTGTTGAATCGGCCCAGTTGGCTAAAGCTCCTGTTCAGAAGTTTGCCGATCGCATTTCTAAATTCTTTGTGCCCCTGGTAAGTATATACTGATCTACATCTTTCCTGGATCATGTTGTAGGGTGTTCAATTGAAGTTATCAATATGAAATTATGGAGGATCTTCTTAGTGAATGGATTTCTTTTTCCACAGGTCATTATACTTTCATTTTCAACTTGGCTTGCCTGGTTTTTAGCTGGAAAGTTCCATTGGTACCCAAAATCTTGGATTCCATCTTCCCTGGACAGCTTTGAGCTTGCACTCCAGTTTGGGATATCAGTCATGGTCATAGCCTGCCCTTGTGCTCTAGGTCTAGCAACACCCACTGCCGTTATGGTTGGCACTGGAGTTGGTGCATCTGAAGGTGTACTTATCAAAGGGGGTAAAGCATTAGAAAGTGCACATAAGGTTTGCATTTACAATCATCTTCCTGTTTTTTATTTTCGTATAGCACAGGCTCCATCCACGTTAGTTGGTCCAGAAGATTTTTATGTACTGCTTGGGTCTCTTTCTTCCATTTGGCTTGTAATTGACTGTATCAGAAGTAAAAATTTGTCCTGAAAGTATACTCTGCTACAGAATTAGAATCACTGCTCCCCTTACCCCCTGCACAGGGGGAAAAATAATGTTGAATTTTTACCATTAATGTTTCTAATGATTTTTATCTGCATGATTAAACTGCTGAACATTATTTTGTGTTTCCATCCTAAGAATTTTTTTTTTCTCTCGGAGTCTTGGACTGATTAACGGTATTTCAGGTAAACTGCATTGTATTTGACAAGACGGGAACTCTCACAGTTGGAAAGCCTGTTGTCGTTAACAGAAAACTCTTGAAAAATATGTTACTGCAAGAATTCTTAGAACTTACAGCTGCAACTGAGGTAGTTATTCTTCTATTAAAACTGACTTAAGAAAATATGAAGTTATCATATCACTATTTTCCAAAAGGGATTTGATTTAAGTTTGACAGAGGTGGAGTGGACTATAATATTTTCTTATTACATGACTATTGATAATGTTGGTTTGACATATATCAGGTGAACAGTGAGCACCCATTAGCGAAGGCCGTAGTTGAGTATGCCAAGAAATTCCGAGAAGATGAAGAGAACCCTGCCTGGCCAGAAGCACGAGACTTTGTTTCCATTACTGGCCATGGGGTGAAGGCCATTGTCCGGAACAAGGAAATAATTGTAGGAAACAAGAGCTTGATGTTGAGCCACAACATTGCAATTCCAATGGATGCCGAAGAGATACTAGCAGAAGCTGAAAGGATGGCCCAAACTGGGATTCTAGTATCCATTGATAGGGAAGTGGTAGGAGTTCTAGCCATATCTGATCCACTGAAACCAGGTGCAGAAGAAGCTATTTCCATACTGAAGTCTATGAAAATTAAGAGCATCATGGTGACAGGCGATAATTGGGGAACTGCCAATTCCATTGCCAAAGAAGTTGGAATTGAAACTGTTTTTGCAGAAGCCAAACCTGAGCAGAAATCAGAGAAAGTAAAGGATCTGCAGGTACATATAAGAACATTGTTTCTAAGGAGTTGTTCACTTCATTCTGAAATGCTTATTAGTCATTCAAACACATATTTTCCTGATTCTTTCACAGGCTTCAGGCTACATTGTTGCAATGGTGGGGGATGGCATAAATGACTCACCAGCCCTCGTGGCTGCAGATGTTGGAATGGCAATTGGTGCTGGCACAGACATTGCTATCGAGGCAGCAGACATTGTTCTCATGAAGAGCAACTTGGAGGATGTCATAACTGCCATTGACCTTTCCCGGAGAACCTTCTTCCATATCCGGCTGAACTATATTTGGGCTTTAGGATATAATCTGCTTGGCATCCCAATTGCTGCTGGGGTTCTATTCCCATCCACTGGATTCAGGTTACCCCCATGGATTGCAGGAGCTGCAATGGCAGCCTCTTCTGTAAGTGTTGTTTGCTGCTCTCTTCTGTTGAAATATTACAAGAGGCCCGAGAAGCTGGACAACCTTGAGATACGTGGAATAAGGATAGAGTGATTGTTGATGATGGTGTTGATATAGTTTGGTGTAAATGCATGTAGGAATGAAGTTCTCGTAGGAATAAATGTAGAGGAGTGTGCTGGATTTTTTTTTTTTTTTTTTCTCTGAAGAATGGAAGTGTTGGTTGAAGAAAATAAAATTCATTTGAGCAAGGTACCTTATTTGATTGGATGGCCTCCCTTGTACATTTGGTGTTAAAGTTAATCTGTAAATAAATGGACTTTTATGCAGTGAAGATCAATGAAGCCTTTGAGGTGAACCAAAAAGACATGCAGTAATATTTCCTGACTAACTTTTTTCTGTTAGATTATCTTTTATGAGAATCCCTGGCATATACAGTCTGGAAGATGATATATATAATTAGTACCATTTCAGAAGCTAATTGCCACGTATTTCTCCAATCCAACTCTAATTCACAATACTAAGAATAGAACAAATATAAATGATATGGTTCACAAGGTTTTGCAATTAAGTTTAAAATATTTATTTGATGGAAAAAATGTTATCAGCTAAAATATTGTGTCATAAAAATAACGGTACGTGTAAATTCACAATGGAGCAATTGTGCACGGGTTTGGCTTGTCTAGAGTTCCATTGCACTAGGTGCCACAAAGACATAACTCGTGTCTAAAGGTGGCCACGTGCTAATTTTGTATTTCATTTATTGGACTAGAGCTCTAATGGGGCAATTTTATATAGGTTTGGCTTGTGTCTAGTGTTTTAATGCACTAAATGCGACAAAAATGCATGAGTTCAAAAGTGGCCAATGGTAGCTCAAGGCTTAGGCCTAAGTAAGCGAACATTCTCATCTGATCCTTTGAAACCAGATGAAATGCAGAATAGATAATGGTTTCCAAAAATTAAATATAAAAAATAAAAAAATAAATGCAAAATCAGCCCTACATCCCATTATGCATCACTATTCAAACTTGTGCATATTGCTAATAGGAGCATCTAAATTTGATTATAGCAACATCTAGATCTTAAAATAAGAAAATTTTATTCTACCCACATCTATATAAATATAAATCTAAAAGTTGAACCGTAGCATTTAATATTGCTACGCTTAGGTTGAGCCACATCGACAGCCATGTCATTACCATTTTTTTTCCTAAATTTCTCTTACAATTTAAAAATAGTTTTCCTAAATTTTAAAATGCTAATAAAAAGAAAATAACTCACAGCCTTTCTCCACCATAAAGCCCAATCTTTATGGTTTTAATTTCACCGTAAAGCCCAAACCCAAGCCTATGTTGCATGGTTTCAATTTTGTGTTTTGTGGTTTCAAATTTAAACACGACAACCCTTTGTGTTCCACGGTTACAAACTCAAACGGCAACCCTTTGTGTTCCACAATTACAATCTCAAATAGCAACCCTTCAACTTTCTAACTCCTTCACCTCTTCCTCTCCTCACACTATATTAATACTGAGAAGCTAGATGATTCAGTTCAAGTAACTCTAAATCCTAGTTGTTGTTGACCTCTATTCTTGTGACTGCCCTGCATAATAGTTCAATGTAAGGATTAGATTAATAGTATTGTTTATTTTGATTGCTTTTTTTTTTTTTTTTTTTTTACTACCTCTTTTGTGTTTGGTTATGTGATACATTATTTATTTGTTTTTTTACTGATATATGATTGTTTGTTTCTGTGTTTAAAATTTTTTTTTTTTTTTTTTTTTTTTTTTTTTTCATGTTTGAATTGAATGTTTGAGATTGCAATGTTATTGTTTTATATGGTGTAATCCATATGAAGCTGTAAATAGGTGCCTTGTGTGATGAGTTTCTTAATTTGATTGGAGTAGTATATGAATAAATATGGGCTTCTGATTGACTCGTCCTACTAAATTACCAATGCATATATGAGTGAACACACTTATATGTTAACATAAGATATCAATGATTATGTGTGTTCATTAATCTTGACTCATTGTGTGTGATTATGTTAGTATATCTGATGTGAATTCTGTTTTACAGGATTTAAGACTGTCACATACATGTTACAAGTATACTTTGTCTCAAAGCTATTCAATTGCCTAATTATTATTAGGTTTAATTGTAAAGAAATTGAAGTTGGGTTTCTTGGATTTTAGGGAGGCATTATTCATCAAGATTCTATAGATCATAAGGGTACAATTGGACCCGATGATGTGTAGGTTTGACATATTTCGAGTATGTCAGAATTTTTTTTTTTTTTTGTGTGTTTTAGGATCTTTTTTGAGAAACCCAGATGGATTTTTTTAAGGGGTTTTGTTTGATTCTTTATTTGGTTTGATCTATATTGAGTTTCCCATCCTTGTAGTCTAACAAAATATTTGGATTTGTTTTAGTTTCACTATTAATGATTTGGGATATCATATAAAGTTCAATTTTGTTGTTTTTTCTTTGTTTTGACATATGTTAATTGATATATGAAAACAAAAAAGAGACTGTTGGCCAATAAATGAGGAAGAGCAAGACAAAGGGGAGATAGTTCAAATTGAGGTATTGCAAAGACAGTACTCACTTTGATTGGCAATTTGGATATTTTAAATGATATAGGAAAACAAAAAAGAGATTGTTGGCCAATAAATGAGGAAAAGCAAGGCAAAAGGGAGATAGTACAAATTGAGGCATTGCAAAGCCAATACTCATGTTGATTGGCAATCTGGAGCTTTCTTTGTTTATTACATAATTTATATATATATATATATATATATTTATATATTTACAATTTCTTATTGTTATTCCATTGATATTGTGAGCTATAGATAGATCTCTTAAAAAATAACCACCATAGGCGTGAGAATTACAAATTTCATAATGATTTATATATACATTAGTTAGAGATAATAAGTTCTCAAGTTTAATATTTCCATCATTTGTGAACACATATTTCCATCAAGTTGAAATTATTTTGTATTTCCAAGTTGTTGCTATGTTAAACTACTTCCAAAATGTCCTGATTCTCTATACTTATGCAATTTGGATTGTATGCTGGAAGACTTCTGGTTGGAATCTAATTAAGAAAAATTGGTGCTTTTATTTTGTCTTTTCCTTGAATTTTTCTGATTTTTTTTTTCTTTCATTTTCCCCTTTTAAAATCTTGCATAAAACTAATATGATCTACCCTCTCTCATGAACAATAACATTTAATTGTTTGCAGACTTGAGCAACTGAAATTATGGCCTTTTTTTATTTCAAAATTGTAACAACAATCACCTGCACCTTGCTTCATTTATAGTTAGGACATTTTGTTCCTACAAATGAATATGAATTGGATGCCTCCTTTGGTTGATCACTTCAGAAGTTTAAGATGTTTAATTTTCTCTATACATCTTCACTGCTAACTCTTTTGCTTCTTTTTTTTTTTTTGGTAATAGTTATCTTTAAATTTGACACTTGGTATCTTTTCTTTTCATTCACGATTCCTTAATGTGATATCTTATAATTGGAACTGTTTTTGGCTTTAACTAATGAGAAGCATTTCTATCTCTATTTAAACATTAGTTTGATTGCTTTTTTGTAACCAATAGTTTGATAGTTACACTTATATTCAATAGTAGGCTTATACATGGAATTTCTAATCATGGAGTTGGATTCTGCACCTTAATTTTTTGGAATAGGAATAGAGAAACTCTTTCTATATTGCTGCTTTTGAGGATTGTGATGGTGCCAATAAATTCTTTTTACTACTAGAGTCTTAATTGTCTTTCAAGATCTGGGTGATTCAGTGCTAACATTGTTCCTTTATCAATAAAGGTAAACATTGCATCCCCTCCTATGGATGTAAGGCCAAATTTTTGTGATTGAACCAAGTATATGAGAAGATAAAATCATGAAAATCATTGTTCAAAATGTTCCAACTATATCATACTTTTTTATTAAAATTCACCATCTCTAACATGCAATTTCTTGGGGTTTGTAACATCCTTTGAAAGTCTCTCTATCATGTGCATATACTTAATATGATTTTGTACAATTTTTGGTGTTTTGGCTGCTTTTAATTCAGTTGAATCCCATTAGGTGAATTTCATGTAAAGCGTAGTTGAGATTTTTAATAGAAATTGGATGTGTGGTTGACCTCAAGTATTTTGCATGCCTTTAAATCAAATCCACTATCTGGTATGATTGTGTATATTCTACTTCCAATTCTTAGTGCGCAGGTAATGCCCTCTTTGGTCTCATCATTCCTTGAACCCTATTTAGTTACATGATAAAGTATTTCAACTGATCTTTCACATCTTAATTCCCCAAAATCATTCTTGTCCATAAATTCAACCGTTAGTGCTTTATATATATATATATATATTGATGAGCTTTTGAAAGGTTGTTGGTCTTTGTAAGTTGGGTCCATCAAATTAACAAATCTAATTTTTTCTTTTTCTTTTTCCATTAATCCTTCTTTTGCTGCTTAATATAAATTTGCAAGTGAGGTTTTAGATGGTGAAAATGGCCAAATACCACCATTTTCAGAAATTTGTAGCAAAAAAGCACTGTTTCGAAACTTATTAGGGAAATACCACTTTTATGGTACCTGAGCTTGGCAAACTCGAGTACCATTTGGAACTCGAGTTTAAGACACTCGAGTTCCTAGAAGTTTTGCCATCGTAGCACTACTGAGGTGGAAATTGGGCGATTAAAAAAAAATAATGTGGTACTCGAGCTTGGTATACTTGAGTACCATGCAACACAATACTCGAGTATACCAGGCTCGAGTACCTTTTATAAATAAAATGCTGTTTATTTTATTTCTACAGTACTCAAGCTCACCAAGCTCGAGTACCTTGTAACTTTTTTTTTTTTTTTGGGATTATCGACAAATAAACATAAGTATAAAATGATGTTTATTTTATTTCTATAGTACTCGAGCTCACCAAGCTCGAGTACCTTGTACCTTCTTCTTCTTCTTCTTTTTTTTTTTTTTTTTTTTGGGATTATCGACAAATAAACATAAACATAAACATAAAATGCCGTTTATTTTATTTCTACAATACTTGAGTACCCTGTAACTTTTTTTTTTTTTTTGTGATTATCGACAAATAAACATAAACAGAAAAATAAGTAGCTTTTTATGTTTTTATTTATTTAAATAAAAGCATTGTAAAATATCGAGATTTTAATTTCAAAATATGAATTAATTTCTACATTAAGTAAAACTTTTCACTGTTTTCTCATAAAAATTGTTCACTGTTTTCCGCATAAACTATTTCTAGCATTCTGCATAAAATTATTTTCTGTTCAGCATTATTTAAAAAATTGTTCACTCTTTTTTCTGCGTAAATTATTTTCTGTTCACTATTTAAAAAATTGTTCATTGTTTTCTCATAAAACACCAAGTGAAATCGTGTTTTCTAAATTTAAACGCCAAATCTGAATGCTTTTTCATGTTTGAATTTCACAATAATCGAATCAATTTTTCTGAATTGATAAAATCTGTTTCTACATTAATAAAATTTGCTCTATGCACATCTTGTTTACTGTATATTCGAATCTGCTTACTACATTTATAAAATCTGCTTTTTGCATTAATTAAAATTGTTCACTGTTTTCTCATAAAAAATTTTCACTATTTTCTGCATAAACTGTTTTTAGCATTGGCATAAAATTATTTTTTGTTCAGTATTATTTAAAAAATTGTTCACTCTCTTTTCTGCGTAAATGATTTTCTGTTCACTATTTAAAAAATTGTTCACTGTTTTCTCATAAAACACTTTGTGAAATCGTGTTTTCTAAATTTAAAAGCCAAATCTGAATGCTTTTTCATGTTTAAATTTCACAATAATCGAATTTGTTTTTCTGCATTGATAAAATATATTTTTAGCCATACAATCTACCTTTCTAGAGCTTCAAGTAGCTGAATGATTGTGTCCGTCTATTTGCCTACCTTCAAGCTTTGCAAGTAACAAATCTACTTTTATAAGGATGTATACACCTCCCATTGTAGTCTTTTAAAGCTGGCCAGCTTGCAAATTGTGCAGCCACTTCTTTCATACTCATGGCTTGGGTACCTAATCATTAGTATTGCACAACTGCATTGTACAAACACTAGGAATTGCACATTTTTAATTACATTATTATGCCATTCTCATAATTTTTTTAAAGTATTTTTCATGTATATTATTTTCATACTAAGCTACATTGTATTTCTACAAAATTTAATGCAACACAAGTGCTAAATGTCTCTTTTAGATTTCTACTGCCTATTGCTTCCATGCTTTAGAAACCTAAAGATTTTCTAGCTGATTGTTGAATGGGGAACAATACACAATATCTGGTCCAATCAGAGTCCACTCACATAGGCTTAATTTATGCAATAATCTTCCGATCAAAAGTACAAATTGACATTAGAATGTAACCATTAGTAGAGGAAAGTCAATTAGATTTGAAACAAGAGGAATAGAAAAAGTCATGTTTCTTTAGCAATTTTATGAAACAAAGTCTAACAAGATACATAACTACAATTAAGTGTCAAAAATGAAACCACGGGTGGGTAAGTTAAATTTGAGACAAATCATAGGTGGGTAAAGTGTAATTCCCAAAAAAAAAAAAAAAAAAAAAATGAGTGGGTTCAAAGACTAAAAAACCACAATCTATTAGTTCTACTAAGGTGAGTTTGGTTCAGCTTTTTCAAACAGTTCTTTTGGAAAAAGTGGAAGTTTTAAAAAGTGCAATATGAAATTGAGTTTTTTTTTTTTTTTTTTTTTTTGTAAAGTAGTATGTTTGGTAAAAACTATCAAAAAATGCTTTTTGATAAAGTTGAGTGTTTAGCTAATACTTATAAGAGTGCCGGTTTGAGTTGTAAATTACCAAAAAAGACAAGATATATATAAATATATATGTTTTAATTACCTCTCTTAATGCAAGTTATGGACACAATATTTTTTCAAAAATTTCACAATAAAGTCTGCATGACAAGCTGGAATTCAAATTAATTTATTTCCCAAAGTCATCCAAGAAGTAGCTGCACAGATTGGAGGACTTAATTATATGAAGATCACTATCTGGAGTACTCTTCCAACTTGGGATAGTAGTTATTACATGGAAGCTCAGCCAGCACACATTTTGGTTCTTATTCATGATTGGGGTTGTATCCTTGAATACAACTGGTATACAGGAGATACTTATTTACCACTTGATGATCCAGATGCTCTGGCTCAAGAATAGTCTAATTTCATGAGTAATAAGATTTATGAGATACAGAAAGAATTAGACAAAGGCTTCTACTTATATAGTTACACAAATAGGATAGCCGTATATAGTCCAATACCTTCAGCAAAGAGGCTATTGGGAAAAGAAAGATTGTTAAGGATCCTAGAATGATACAGATTGAAAGACAAACAGATAGATCACTATTCACTAGTGATAGATAACTATTCACTGGCGACAAATCACTATTTCACTGGCGACAGATCACTATTCACCAACACGAGTGAATAGCTTCCAGACAAGTCAAGACAGTCCAGATAGATACAAATAGATGTTCAAAAGTTACTACTGTTTACTAGCATGCATAAAAAGAGATCTAATAGATTCCTGAGATCTGAAAGATTCCCAGACAAACGCAAACAGACTATTACTTATCAGTACTAATTTCCATACCATCGACAGATTAACTTGAGTTAAATTTACCTACTCAAGTTACTTTACCATGGTTCATTTCACCTATAAAATAGACAGACTACGAAGACAGAAGACAAGTTTCTAAGTTTCTAAGATTCTAAGCTTTTAAGTTCCAAGTTTTAGAAAGCCTTTTTTAATAGCCTTCCCTCTCCCTCAGAAAGACTTTTGTAGTCTCACTCCATCTTGTAATCTTGTAACCTTTCTCTTCAGACAGTTTTATTTCCAAGCTTGTATTGAAGACAGCAGTTTGTTTTCAAGTTTATCAAAGACTGAAGTTTTTATTCAAGTAAGATTTTACTAGTTTCTGTTTTCATATTCCATACTTCATTTTAACCTTATTTTGAATTATCTATTTTGCTATTTACTTCTTTATTATCTATTTATCATTGTTTATGCTTCCATATTACTGTTGTGCTCTCTCCTGGGTAGTCATTGATATTAGAGCATCTAGATCATAAAACACCTAATGAACAATGAATAATTTATGCAGAAAAAATAGTGAACACTTTTTCGAGTAATGTTGAACAAAAAATAATTTAAATCATAATGCTAAAAATAGTTTATGCAGAAAACAGTGAACAATTTTTATGAGAAAACAATTAACAGTTTTAATTAATGCAAAAAACAAATTTTATGAATGCAATAAGCAGATTTGAATATACAGTAAACATGATGTAGCACCAACTATGGCATGAGTATTTTTTTGAAGACACGTCACCAGCCCGCTGCTGTAGCACCAACTGTAGTCATACGAACCACATGCGCCAACAGACGCCACTGTTTCACACATGCTACTCAACAGCTCGGCACGATTTCACACACTGTCCAGTCATATCATCCACATTCATGAGAATACTTAAATATATGAATAATCATACCCTGGTGCCAGGGACATAGCACTGTGTTAATTAAATATGATGCTTTGTTTAAGAACACTGCAACTACCGCCCGCATCTTCAAATCTCACTGTGACATTGGGAACATTTAAAATCCTAATCATGTAGTGTTTTTCTAGCTTGTATTGACATGACAAGCCCTAATAATTGAAATTATAATGCTTTGAACATGAAATGAGGTTATAAATGCACCACAATAATGATCTTATTTCTACTCCCACTAACTTCGTAGATTGACTAAGCTATGAGTTGCAACACCTCAACATCAAATCGTATAATGTGAAACAAGTTTGGATCTACTTCAACAAATGGATTATCACAAGTTCCAACAGATCAACAACTACAAACATACACAGACCACTATGGAGGGAAATAGGTTGGAAAGAAGAGAGGTTTCCTTAATATGCCAATATACACATACGAGAGTCTTGGAAGCGTCGGGCACATCATGGTCGGCAAACCTACAAAACTAAGTACAGATACCACCGCAATAGAGTTCACCGTAGCAGAACCACCATGGTCAACCCTATACGAGAAGAGGTGTGAGTTGGAGGTGTATTGTCGATGGCATGGGTTACGAGTTCCTAAGGCACACTCAACCGAGTTACCTAGAGATGAACCTGCCAACATACTTGCTCGTCTTGAACAAGAGAAAAATCAAATGCAAAGGCGATTAGACCGTTTTCATGCAATCCAAAAAGCTAGGAAGTATCTAAAGGGGAAGGCGCAAAAGCGAGCCATCAAGTCTACTAATGAAGTTACTATGTTAGATGATGAAAGAGATATTTCAGACTTCTCAGATTTAAGTAATGATGATTTCCAAAAATTTCTACCTACAAACATTGGACGTTGTTGTTAATGTCTACATGTTCTGTGCAATACAAAATGTTGTTGTTAATGTCTAACAACTGATGATTATGTACATTCAACTTTTGCAAATCTAAATATTAACTGTTCATTAGTTTTGGCTAAGTTTATATGAAATCACTTACTCATTTTTTCCCTGTTGTTCTTTGCTGCTACATATGATTCTTGTGCTTTGGTTGGATAATGTCCTCTGTTTTGTAATGTAGGAAACATCTTAGGAAGTGAAATGCCTCCAGTTAGATATGTTGATGTTTCCAATATTTGGTTTGTGTAATTTGAAATGTTACACACATAACACTTATCACCCAAATTAGATTTATTATACATTACTTGTTGAGCCCTGACCAGAAGTACCCATGTGCTATTACTTCTAACCAGTAGTCACAGATTATGGGAAGAGCGTTTCGACTAGCATCCTTGAAAATGACCAAAGATAGTAAATAGTTTTACATGTGCTGCTTAACAGCTCAGCATTGTTGAGCCCTAACCAGAAGTACCCATCCACACTCACGTGAATACACAGATATGCAACCCTTTGTAATGCATCGTTTTCAAGGATGCAGAGCATCCTTGGAAAGTTTATGCATCAATTTTGGGGGTGAGCTGTCCACCATTGCTACACTGATGTTCACAGTGCTGCATGTGCTGCTCAACGATTTGGTACGTTCTTTGATTTTCCATTGAGTTTACACGATTTTGTTCATTCAACAATTTTGAAATTTTCATCAAATCAAGATGATTAGTACATAGTTTTGAATTGAATTTTCACGATTTTGTACATTTGACGACTTCAAATTTGGAAACAAATTTGGACGATCTGTACATCTAATGTAATTAATTTTCCATTGAGTTTACTCAATTTGGTTTGTTCTTCAATTTTCATTTGAATTTTCACGATTTTACACACTCAATGAATTCGAACTTTTCAACAAATTCGAATTTTTCAACAAATTCGTCCTATCTGTACATCTAATGTACACTATTTTTCCTTGAGTTTTCACGGTTTTGTACATTCAATGAATTCAAATTTTTAAACAAATTCATACGATTTATACATCTAACGTACATACTTTTCCATTGAATTTTCATTATTTTGTACTTTCAACGAAATCAAATTTCTCAACAAGTCTATCTGTACATCTTATGTACACATTCACGATTTGGTACGTTCATTGATTTTCCATCGATTTTTCCAGAATTTCTACATTCAACTAATTCGAACTTTTTTACAAATTCAAATTATTCAAGGCATTTACCATTAGGTGATTTATACGAATCATTCATTTTTCTTTCATGGAATTTGTCCATTATTCATAAGGTTACATATTTTAAAAAAAAAAAAAAAAACACAAAAACCATTTAAGTGCAATAACCGCGCCAATGCTAAAAACAATTTATGCAGAAAACAATTAACATTTTTTATGAGAAAACAGTGAACAATTTTAATTAATGCAAAAAACAGATTTTATGAATGCAGTAAGAAGATTCGAATATACAGTAAACATGATGTGCAAAGAGCAAATTTTATTAATGTAGAAACAGATTTTATCAATGCAGAAAAATAGATTCGATTACTATGAATTCAAACGTGAAAAAGCATTCAAATTTGGCGTTTAAATTTAGAAAACACGATTTCACTAGGTGTTTTATGAGAAAACAGTGAACAATTTTTTAAATAGTGAACTGAAAAATAATTTATGCAGAAATGAGAGTGAGCAATTTTTTAAATAATGCTAAACAGAAAATAATTTTATGCAAAATGCTAGAAATAGTTTATGCAGAAAACAGTGAACAATTTTTATGAGAAAACAGTGAACAGTTTTACTTAATGCAGAAATTAAATTCATATTTTGAAATTAAAATCTCTATATTTTACAATGCTTTTATTTAAATAAATAAAAACATAAAAAAGCTACTTATTTTTATGTTTATGTTTATTTGTCGATAATTCCGAAAAAAAAAAAAAAAGTTACAAGGTACTTGAGCTTAGTGAGCTCAAGTACTGTAGAAATAAAATAAACAGCATTTTATGTTTATGTTTATTTGTAGATAATCCAAAAAAAAAAAGTTACAAGGTACTCGAGCTTGGTGAGCTCGAGTACTATAGAAATAAAATAAACAACATTTTATGTTTATATTTATTTGTCGATAATCCCAAAAAAAAAAAAAAACAAACAAACAAAACAAAACAAAACAAAAACAAAGTTACAAGGTACTCGAGCTTGGTGAGATTGAGTACTGTAGAAATAAAATAAACAGCATTTTATTTATAAAAGGTACTCGAGCCTAGTTTACTCGAGTATTGTGTTGCATGGTACTCGAGTATACCAAGCTCAAGTACCACATTATTTTTTTTAATCGCCTAATTTCCACCTCCGTAGTGCCACGGTGGCAAAACTTTTAGGAACTCGAGTGTCTTAAACTCGAGTTCCAAATGGTACTCGAGTTTGCCAAGCTCGAGTACCATAAAAGTGATATTTCCCTAATAAGTTTCAAAATAGTGCTTTTTTGCTACAAATTTCTGAAAATGATGGTATTTGGCCATTTTCACCGGTTTTAGATGGTGTTTGCTCTAAAAATCATGGATGTTATCTCAATGCAAAGGACCTAGACAATTTTCTAAACACATCAGCTAAGTAAATCATAAGTTAAAGTTTCTCAGTTGCAATTAATCATGTGCCTTTTTTTTCTCTCAATTGTCAAACATTAGGAATATTTTCTATGCAATTTGGGTTATTTATTTATTTTTTATTATTAAATATGAGAATTTCAATTTAGGACTATTAAGTATTTAGGTCCAAGAAAAAAAGTGAACCGACAACCACTATTCCTGTTTCTCTTCATCTCAAACTGGATATGGCATTGGCCTTTTTTTAAAGCCACCAATTATACATGTTTGGGCATTATTTTTAGAGATAGTCATGGTTCTCCTATTACAATCCATAGTAAATTAATTCCATGCCAAGGAAACCCATTGTGGATGACTGCCACACTTTGTTGGGAGCATTACACTCCAGTCATGAATTGTGGATTAGGGATTTAATTGCAAAGTTTGCCAACTCACAGTCACTGGCATCAATTGAGTTGCAAGAACCATGCTTGAAGGAAATTTCTAATGTGTTAGAACATATTTATGTTGTAGTAAGCAAGACATATATCCTATAGGATAGTTTCTAGACTGTGTAATAAGTTAGTGGACATGTTGGCTAATAATGCTAAGGAGTTAAGGGTGCCCTCAACTTGGGTTGAGGAAAGCCATCTTTCTCCTCTCTATTATACACTTGGATTATTATCAATAAAGTTCATATCTTTTCTCCTCTCTATTGAAATTTTGATTTGTGTAAAAAAAAAAAAAAAAAAAAAAAAACAAACAAACAAACTATTTAGGATGTATTATATATATTTCATTTTTGGAACTTTTTCGTGTATCGCACGAGTTAACGACTAGTTAAAATAATAACTCTCTCTCTCTCTCTCTCTCTCTAACAAATAAATAAAGAATATTTAAATAAAGAAAGAAATAATATTTAAATAGAGGAGTGTTAGGTTGAAATTTTGTAACTTTTTTTTAACTAATATTTTCTATGGGGTCCAATTAATTAGGAAGTATTGTTAAAAGCAATATTAACTGGGCCTATGGCCCTATCTGAGGACGTTAGACCATCCGAGGAGGCCCAAATAAGGTTATGGGGGGAATAAAGTTAAGAGAGGAATAGAAACAGTGTGAGATGGGTCCAACAAGCGTCCGAGGACAAAAATCTTCTCGGCAACGTATGTCCGAGGTAAATCTAAGCGCCATGCCGTCACAAACTTACTTCAGAGTTACACCACAACTAAGGATTGGGTATTGGACCAGGGATAAGGAAAGAAAGGTAAACAAATATCTTCAAAAGCTGCTACCTCCGCATTAAATGCCTTTCAACCAACTCTCTGGCCGCATTAATGTTGAAATGATGCCTGAACAGTGATTAAGCAGCTTTACAGTTACTAGTTGATGGTTCTAGGAGGTGTTGGATGGGACAGGAAGGAGTCCCCCAAATCTAACCTACACATGTGTGGTAAAGATGACACCAAGATTACAAGGCCAAAATGGCCCATTAGCATTAATTTTTGAAATATTTAGCAACAGAGCACTGTTTCGGAAATAATTAGGGAAATACCACTTTTTCCGATACTCAAGAATGGTGAGCTCGAGTACCATCTTTTCATTGGTCAAACATCTTCTCAAAAAAAAAAAACGCCGCTATAGGGCCCGAAAACGTCACTATAGGGCTTAAAAAAACGCCACTATAGGGCCCCTTGAACCTGTTATGGGGACTTATAAAAAAATTTTGCAGGAAAACGCCGCTATAGGGACCAAAAACGTCACTATAGGGCTTAAAAACGCCACTATAGGGCCCCTTGAACCTGTTATGGGGACTTATAAAAAAATTTTGCAGGAAAACGCCGCTATAGGGCCCGAAAATGTCACTATAGGGCCCCTTAACCTGGTATGGGGGCTTAAAAACGCCGCTATAGGGCCCGAAAACGTCACTATAGGGCTTAAAAACGCCACTATAGGACTCCTTGAATATGGGGCGATGGTGGATTAAAAAAACATGGTACTCGAGCTCACCAAGCTCGAGTACCAGAAAAAGTGGTATTTCCCTAATTATTTCCGAAACAGTGCTCTGTTGCTAAATATTTCAAAAATTAATGCTAATGGGCCATTTTGGCCAAGATTACAATATAAAACCCGGAAGAATGCACCAAAAAGAGGGATTGGATCTGATATACAATTTAGGTCTTGAAGAAAACCATATGAAACAAGGAGCTTAGTTTGTACCGAGGATAAATTTGATAATCATATTTGTGTCAAACCATTTTGAATCGTTAAGTCTGATTGTCTTTCTTCTGGGATAAATCTAGTTCTTCTATCCACGCTCTACAAATTTATTGTTTGGGCCATTAGAGTTTGAGCCCAATCCGTTTTTGGGATCAATACAATTTCAGTCCCTACAATTGGTGCCATCTGTGGGGAGAGCTTGATCTAGGCCAAAGGAAATTCGGTTACAATGTTCACAATGGAAGAAGCAGGTCCACACCAGGCAACAGCGGGACCGCACCAGATAGATGCTAGCCCACACCAAGCGGAGTCAAGGGGCTCCCAGCATGGCGATCCACACCGGAGCCTCGAACGAAGAGAGGACCGTGAGGGAAGTGTACACACGACTTATACCAGCAAAAGCCAGTCTCGAGGGAAGAGTCATGTTTCTCATGCAAAGAAGGACAGAGACATGCAACGTGAACTTGACGAATTGAAAAGGGAGTTGCGTCACTCACGACGAAGACGTTCCCCACCCAGCTCCAAGCCTTCCTCTGAGGGGATAGATGGTGCTAGTTATAGACGAAGATCCAGAACCCCGCCCAGTGAGACTTTTTCCTATGAAGAGGAGTATCACCATCGACATAGGTACAAAAGTCCACCTCGCAAAGGCTTGGGGAATAACGCCATGAACAAAGCATTAAGCCAAGTTTCCAAATCACCCTTCACAAGGAATATAGAGGATGCGAACCTTCCACGGCGATTTCATCAGCCTACATTCACCCTATACAATGGCCGGACAGACCCAGTAGAACATGTTAGCCATTTCAGAGGATGGCTATCTACTCCAAAGATGAAGCTTTGATGTTTAAGGTTTTCCCATCAAGTTTGGGCCCGGTGGCGATGAGATGGTTCAACGGCTTAAGGGCTAATTCTATTGATTCTTTCAAGAAACTTACCCGGGCTTTTGGCGCTCGCTTTATTACCTGCAGCAGGGTTCCTCAGCCTTTGGGGTCTTTGTTGTCTATGTCCATGCGAGAGGGTGAGACTCTCAAGACATATTCGAACAAATACTGGGAAATGTTTAATGAGATAGAGGGAGAGCATGACGATGTGGCTATAAGTACATTCAAGGCCGGCCTTCCAGCTGAGCATGATTTGAGGAAATCTTTAACTGGTAAACCTGTCACTAGCGTACAGCAATTGATGGATCGGATTGATAAGTATAGAAGAGTAGAAGAAGATCAACTGCAGGGAAAATGAAAGGCTAAGGTAATCCCTTAGGAGAGGAGGGATTTCAGGTCAAACCGGTACAACAATAACCGGCCTCGGAAAGACCATATAGGGCAGTCGGGTTCCGCCAACGCCCAGGTAGTTAATGCCGTGTTCCGGGAGCCAGTACAACAGGTGCTGGAGAAGATTAAGAATGAACCATTCTTTAAATAGCCCAATAAGATGGCAGGAGAGCCTACGAGACATAACCAGAATCTTTACTGCCACTATCATCAAGATCATGGACACACGACTGATGATTGCAGGAATTTATGGGACCATTTGGAACAATTAGTTCGAAAAGGAAAGTTGAAGCAACCCTTGCACTACTCCAGTGGTCGGGTAGGCTAAACAGGCTCGAAGATGAGGAGAGATGCTTTTTCAAGACTCCCCCTTGGCACAATAAACATTATTTTTGCTGCCCCGAGGAGAACTGGCTCCTGTCCTTCCAGGGTATTGTTAGTATCCCGATCTCCAACCGAGGAGTGTAGCTCAACGTTTAAGAGAGCCAGGATGGACATCTCGTTGGTTTTGGGCTTTTCAGATGAAGACAAAGTAGGAACCATACAGCTACATGATGATGCTCTGGTGGTCACACTGAGGATCGGCGGGTACGATGTGAGAAGGGTGATGGTTGACCATGGTAGCGCTGCTGATATAATGTACCCTAACTTATACAAGGGGCTAGGTTTGAAGCCTGAGCACTTGACAACTTACAGTTCACCTTTGGTGAGTTTTGAGGGAAGAATGGTCGTCCCAAAAAGTCAAATAAGGCTACCAGTACAGGCCGGTACGGATGTGGTGGAGGTAGACTTCATCGTCGTAGATGTTTTCTCTCCATACACGGCTATTATGGGCCAACCTTGGCTCCATACCTTGGGGGCAGTCTCCTCTACCCTACACCAGAAGGTAAAATATCCATTCGGAGGCCAAGTTTTGGAGATAGTAGGAAGCCAGGTTGCAGTTCGGTAATGTCTGGTAACGGCTATCCGACATCGGCCAGAGGCAGAGACCTCGGCAACTGCCGATAATGGTTTATAACAATTAAAAGCCCCAACATTACCCTTAAATAGACTAGCCGATGAGGCAAAATGTGAAGATCTGGAAAGGGTAATGGTTACTGATGATCCTGAGAAATTCTTCCAAGTTGGGGCTAAACTGCCTTCGCGAAAGAAGGAGCAGTTGGTAGAATTCCTCAGAGAAAATGTCGATGTAATCGCCTGGAGTCCATACGAAGCCCTGGGTATAGATCCGAACTTCATCTGCCATCAACTCAATGTGAATCCTGCCATTGTTTTGAAGAGACGGCCACCTCGGCGACCATCAAAGGAGCACGCCGAAGCCGTTAGGAGTGAGGTGGCCAAGCTCAAGCAGGCCGGGGCTATTAAGGAGGTTTTTTATCCCCAATGGTTAGCCAACACGGTGGTGGTAAAGAAGAAGACTGGGAAGTGACGAGTGTGCGTGGATTTCACGGACCTTAATAAGGCTTGTCCCAAGGATCCTTTTCCTATGCCGAAGATAGACCAGTTGGTGGATGCAACAGTTGGTCATCCTCGGATGAGTTTTTTGGATGCCTTTCAAGGATATCACCAAATACCGCTAGCTTTGGACGATTAAGAGAATACAGCTTTTGTTACCCCCATTGGAAACTATCATTATAAAGTGATGCTCTTTGGTTTGAAAAATACGGGGTCTACCTATCAACGGATGATGACTAAAATGTTCGAACCACAACTGGGCAGAAACATTGAAGTCTACATCGATGATATGGTTGTGAAGAGTAAAGTGGTGTCCGAGCATGTGGAGGATCTTACGAGCATTTTTGGAATCCTGAGAGAGCATAGGCTACGTTTGAATGCCTCAAAGTGTTCCTTTGGTGTTGGTTCTGGAAAGTTCTTAGGGTACATGGTGACTCATAGGGGAATTGAGGTGAACCCAGACTAGATTTAGGCCATTAACAATTTACAAGCACCTCAGAGTCCAAAAGAGGTGCAGAAACTGACAAGAATGACTGCTGCTTTGAACCGATTTATCTCCAGGTCAGCTGATAGGTGCAGACCCTTCTTCCGTTTACTGCATAAATGGAAAGGATTTGAGTGGACCGAGGAATGCGCTATAGCATTTCAGCAGCTGAAAGAATATCTATCTCGGCCACTTATCATGTCCAGCCCTAAGGTGGACGAAGTCCTGTTTGCCTACCTGGCGGTTGACTCTCATGCAGTTAGTTTTGTCTTAATACGAGAGGACAATGGCGTTCAAAGGCCGGTTTATTACGTAAGTAAGTCACTTCATGAGGCCGAGGTACGATACTTATCGCTAGAAAAGGCCATCTTGGCAGTAGTCCATGCAACTCGCAAGCTCCCACATTACTTTTAAGCGCACACCATAGTAGTCCTAACTCAGCTACCACTCAAGTCCATACTTAGAAGCGCAGATTATACGGGGAGGATTGCTAAGTGAGGCACGATTCTAGCGGCTTTCGACATCAAATACATGCCCTGCACCTCCGTGAAAGACCAGGTCCTCATCGATTTAGTAGCCAAGTTCGCCGAGCTCCTAGAAGAAGCTAAGGTGAAGCAACATGACATGGATGAAAATTCGGTTGGCCTAATTTCCACACAGAGCATCTCATCCTAGAGAGTATATATGGATGGCACAATAAATCAACGAGGGGCAGGAGTGGAGCTAGTTCTGGTATCCCCCAAAAAGATCATCATTGAGAAGTCCTTAAGGCTGGGATTCTTAGCCACGAACAATGAAGCGGAGTATGAAGCTTTGTTGATGGGAATGAGTATGGTTCATAAAATGGGCGGGAAGGTAGTAGAAGTATTCTCAGATTCAAGGTTGATAGTCGGCCAGGTGAAGAGGGAGCTAGAAGCTCGAGATACAAGAATGCAGGAATATTTGAGTCAAGTTAGGCATGTGCAAACGAGATTTGAATCTTTTGATTTGTCACATATTCCCCAAGGTGAAAATACCCATGTCGATTCCTTGGCGACTCTTGCCACCTTTTCAGCACGGAATTTGCCTCGGGTGATAATCGTTGAGGATTTATGCACCCCCACCCCAGCAGGGAAGGACGAGCTTCAGGTTCATCAGGTCAACCTAGCTCCGAGCTGGATGGACCCCATACTGAAATTCCTCGAAAATGACATCTTGCCTGAAGATAAAATAGAAGCCGAGAAAATACGGAGGAAAGCTCCTCGGTTTTGGTTGTTCGAGGACAACAAATTGTACAAACGCTCTTTTTCTGGGCCGTATCTGCTTTGTATACACCCTAAGATGTCAAAATCACTTCTAGAGGAACTGCATGAAGGAATTTATGGAAGTCACACGGGGGGAAGGTCCCTATCCCACAGGGCCATTACTCAAGGATACTGGTGGCCAAATATGCAGAAAAAAGCATAGGAGTATGTAAGAAAGTGTGACCAGTGTCAAAGATTCGCTCCTAACATCCATCAACCTAGAGGAATTCTTAACCCCCTTTCTAGCCCGTGGCCTTCTGCTCAGTGGGGTTTGGACATTGTAGGCCCTTTTCCTAAAGTATTAGGAAACAAGAAGTATTTGCTAGTCGACACGAATTATTTCACTAAGTGGGTTGAGGCTGAACCTTTAGCTAACATCAGAGATGTAGATGTTAAGAGGTTTATTTGGAAGAATATCGCAACGCGGTTCGGAACTCCACACACCCGTATCTCAAATAATGGCCTTCAATTTGATAGTAAAGCCTTCAGGCAATACTGTTCAGACTTAGGGATAAAAAATAGATACTCCACTTCGGCCTATCCTCAAGGGAATGGGCAAGCTGAAGCCGTCAACAAAGTTATAGTCAATGGACTTAAAAAGAGGCTGGATGATGCGAAAGGAAAATGGGTGGAGGAATTACCACATGTTCTTTGAACATATCGAACAACGCCTCGACGCTCAACAGGAGAGACCCCTTTCTCAATGGCATATGGAGCTGAGGCCGTCATCCCTCTAGAAACTGGTTTCCCAACGTTAAGGACGAGTAAATTTATCTCGGACGGCAATGATGGGCTGTTAGAAAAAGGTTTGGACTTGATCGAAGAGCGAAGGGAGAATGTAATGGTCCAATTGGCTTATTACCAGAATAAACTCAAGCAAGACTATGATACTATTGTAAAGCTAAGGCCGTTAGCTGTAGGAGATTTGGTGCTGAGGAAGGTTCTGGGAACCACCAAGAATTTAGCTTGGGGAAAATTGGGGCCTAATTGGGAAGGGCCTTATCGGATTACTTCAGTAGTCGGAATAGGAACCTATTATCTAGAAGATCTAGACGAAAAAGCTGTACTCCATCGTTGGAATGTAAACAATCTCAAGAGGTATTATTATTAATAAAAATAATCTAGTTTGGGTCTCTTTTAATTTATGCCAATCATACATCATGTGTTCCCACATCTATTGAAGTATTAAACAGAAACTAAGTTATGTCAAGTTCCTCGGACCACAAACTTAGTGGAAATTAATACCCTATGACATCTATTGAAGTATTAAACAGAAACTAAGTTATGTCAGGTTTCTCGGACCACAAACTTAGTGGAAATTAATACCCTATGACATCTATTGTAGTATTAAACAGAAACTAAGTTATGTTAGGTTTCTCGGACCACAAACTTAGTGGAAATTAATACCCTATGACATCTATTGAAGTATTAAACAGAAACTAAGTCATGTCAAGTCCTTCGAATCACAAACTTAGTAGAAATTAATACCCTATGACATCTATTGAGGCATGATACATCCTCTTGTTATTAAAATGATAGTGCCACATGAACTTGGGAATTTCAAAATAATAAACCCTCAAGTACCGTCCTCAGATCATAGGGTTCTTAATTACCTATTGAAGATATAAATCCCAATAGGCCTGTGACCATCATTTAATATATAATTGAAGTACTTTAGATCTAACTCTATCTAAGTTATGAACGCTTCCTTAAGGTTCAGCCTATTAGAATGGATATCTACATATATGAAATGTATCTATATGGCGCCAAAGTCTTAATGGTTATCATCCATTTTGGCTGCCAACTGTTAGTATGTGTAAGTTATATTTTTTCTCTTGTATGAACAAAGGACAATCAAGATGAAACCACTCAAACCAAAATGACAAAACGACAACTCAAACAAATTCCAAACAGTAAAAATGTATACTTCATTACAAATAAGCAAACGGAAACAACATCCCTTACAGAAGTTCTAGTTAAATCACAAAATAAGGCCTATTTTTTCAACTTAATTTGGAGCTTGGAAGTTTGGTTTGCCGGTTTGTCAGCCTCTGAGGTAGTTACTCCTTCTTTGCCCTTAGCAGCTCCCTCAGCTGGCATGACTATAGAAGCCAAATCTTGCTAAAAGCCTTGAGAAGCTACCTCAGCATCCGGAATAGCTGTAGCTTTATCCAAGGGTACTACTTGGGAAGCACTGGCCTCTTTGGCTGGTTCTTGTTGGCTGGGTGGAGGAGGATCTTGAAGTGATACTTCTGGAGTTGGATCAGTAGTTATGGAAGTCACTTCGGCTTGAGGGGAAGGTGGAACTGAGACTCAGATTGCAAGAGGGTAGAACACATTCTCTGCCTTCCTCAACTCAGATGAAGCCTCAACCCCAGCTCGGTTAAGGGCTTCATCCCAAGTTTGAGCACAGTAAATGCGGCACACCACTGGGACCTCTGCCCTAAGGGTTTCCTCGGTCTCAGCTACCCCGAGGTCGTAACCTTTCTGTTCGGTCATGTTCGTTACCTGCTTGACCTCAACCTTTGCTTTCTCGGCCTCCTCCCTGGATTTCTCAGCTTGATTCTTTAACCTTTGAGCTTCCTCCAGCTACTTTTTAAGGGCTGCCACTTGCTCCATGGCAGCCTTCAACTCATCATTTGCTTCGCGTAGGCGCTTCCTCTGATCCTTGGCTTGCCTTTGTGCACCTTCCAAGGCCGAGTCAGCGCTGCGGCGAGCTTGCTCCTCAACAGTTAATTTTCTCCTCGCTTCAGCCAGGTCGTGTTCCGATATGGTTAGAGTTTGCACGGCAAACACCCATTTTTTCCTTTCATCCTCTAACTGATTGTAGCAGTTATTGAGCATCTCATCCAGTCTAAAAGTGTTTTGGATAACCTAAAAGGAAAAGATCAACACCATAGTTGGCAAAGAGCACACATCAATAAATGATAGCTGCAAGTAAAAAGAAAAGGGGGAAGAGAGTTGACACTATATCATTCCCAAATATCTTTTGTTGTTAAGGATGAGTTCATTCTTCCTTGCATTTTTTAGTTCGGTCATATCCCTAGGAAGCAATAAAGCCTCTTCTACAGCCGAGGCTACATGGCACCCAATGCCACCATTGAAGTCCCTAATTGATGCGTCATCCCTCAAGGGCTCCCCACCATGTATAGGTGCTGGCAGCCAAGCTTGTGGTGCAGGAGGTTGAGTGTCCGACCTCTCCTGGCCCCGCTGTAAAGTATGACTGGTTTTCTGCTGCTTTACAGCTCGTTGAGCCTCTTCCTCCCGGGTCAGACGGGATTTTCCAACATCTACCACGTCCTTTCCCTTATGTTCCCTACACCTTTTCAAGTCAACAGCTTTAACTCTGACCGGCTGAGGAGGTTGGTGAAGAGCAGGAGGAGGAGACTTAGTGGGAGGAGGAGGAATCTGAGATTGTACAGATCTCCCAGTGCACTTTTCCCGGGTTGGCTTTCTATCAGCTCCATTAGACTTTTTTGGGGTTTCCTTTATATACCCATTTTGTCGGGATCGACCTCGGAATGTATAGTCTGATTAAAAACCTCGAACTCGTCCAACGAATCTGTCAAGTCTACAACTTCATCCGGATTTCTTTCTCCTTCTTCTTCCTCTCCTCTGTCTTCCTCTTCTCTAAGGATGGGTTGGGATGCAGATGCCCCTACTGAAAGATTGGCAACAAAAAGTGGCTAGGTGGAAGAAGTATCTCTATGGAGCGGGATGCCCTCTGGAATGACAAACCTCAGGTAGGCAACGCTGATACGTTGGAGCCGAGGGTCGCAAGCTCGGATTACGTACTTAGGAGCTTGGAAGGCGAATGAAAGAGGGGTGTATCCGAGAATCAAATGAGCTGCTCGGAGTTGACCGTCAGCTTCGTTCACATATATCTCGGCTCGCAACACTCTATCCAAGCTCGCTTTGTTGACTAGGCTGAGGTTGGGTTTAGTATAACGCCTATCTGCAAAGTCATTGAATTAAAGGAAAGTTTCATGAGAAACAAAGATATAGAGACACGGAACAAGCAAAGAAAAGATGTAAACTAAAACTCATGAGTCCATGGCTATACTACCACCTGGTTCTCCCTCCTCTGTTGGGCAATGCAAGCCATCGTGCCATTCCCTGGAAAAAATAAGGAAGTCCTCCTTTAAATTTTTGTTTGAAGTGGGAAGACACTGAATTATTCTTACTACAAGATACCTCGATTTGAGGTAGAATCCCTGCCCCTTCAAATTATGTAGATTGTACACCCAGTTTACATCATGATGGGTCAAGTTCAAGTTCATTCTCTAATTTAAGGCTTCTATACTTCCTAGGACCCTAAACATGTTTGGGGCACACTGTGTGGGAGATAACCTAAAAAACCTAAGATATTTTCTAGTAATAGGACCCATGGGAATGACTACCTCCCCTGTTCTCCTATTGCCAACCCATTCCCCCTGGGCAGCGTACCTCATACCCACAGTTGGTGGAATCCTATACTTGGCCCGGAAACTTCTTATACCCTCCTCGGATTTAACCAGATCTTCGAATTTACCCATTTTCCTAAAGGGTTTCGAAGAAAAATCAATAAGTTTAAGATGGAAGTTAAAAAGAGGTTTAAGAAAACTTACAGGTTTGAAAGAGGATCCTCGAACAAGAGCCTAGTATTTGTAGACGCACAGGGAAACGAAAGAAAGGGACAGGTTCAATGTATGAGCTCTAGGATTGTGTGATTGCTGAAAATAAGAGAGAGAATTGATTTGAAAAACTATTTATAGTGGTGCAGAAGTTACAAGCGGGAAAGTTCCCGCTCGAAAAACAAGAAAAGCCATCCACCGTGCGATTTACATCTTACCGTTGAATGTGGGGGACAGAGGCGTCGCCAAAATTTAATGCTGACACACTCTGGATGCCGAAGCGTCAGGAGTGTATCCAAAGCATACCAAAAGACACATAGGAGGTTAGGAATACGGAGTAAAGCCAAAGATAAAGTGGAGTAAGGACATCAAAATCATCATTTTCTACCGAGGAGTCGAAAAGTAAGATTTTGAGGGGCTATTGTCGGGGCCTATTAATTAGGAAGTATTGTTAAAAGCAATATTAACTGGGCCTATGGCCCTATCCGAGGACGTTAGACCATCCGAGGAAGCCCAAATAAGGTTATGGTGGGAATAAAGTTAAGAGAGGAATAGAAACAGTGTGAGATGGGTCCAATAAGCGTCTGAGGACAAAAATCTTCTCGGCAACGTATGTCCGAGGTAAATCTAAGCGCCATACCGTCACAAACTTATTTAAGAGTTACACCACAACTAAGGATTGGGCATTGGACCAGGGATAAGGAAAGAAAGGTAAACAAATATCTTCAAAAGCTGCTACCTCCGCATTAAATGCCTTTCAACCAACTCTCTGGCCGCATTAATGTTGAAATGATGCCTGAACAGTGATTAAGCAGCTTTACAGTTACTAGTTGATGGTTCTAGGAGGTGTTGGATGAGACAGGAAGGAGTCTCTCAAATCTAACCTACACGTGTGTGGTAAAGATGACACCAAGATTACAATATAAAACTGGAAGAATGCGCCAAAAAGAGGGATTGGATCTGATATACAATTTAGGTCTTGAAGAAAACCATATGAAACAAGGAGCTTAGTTTGTACCGAGGATAAATTTGATAATCATATCTGTGTCAAACCATTTTGAATCGTTAAGTCTGATCATCTTTCTTCTGGGATAAATCTAGTTCTTCTATCCACGCTCTACAAATTTATTGTTTGGGCCGTTAGAGTTTGAGCCCAATCCGGTTTTGGGATCAATACAATTTCAGTCCCTACATTTTCTATGTTGAGTTGTGACTATCACTAGATAATTAAATATTAATCTTAACTTTCATTATTTTTATTGGATTAACTTTAACTTACATTTTTTTTACATGATTAATTTCATCTTACATGATGCAACTTCTCGTTAGACAAGGGTTGAAAATGTATTTAGTCATTTTACTCCTTGTTTCAAATAGGATAAAGTTTTAGCTACAAACTTGGCTGTAACCAATATGGCTATAACTCCATCCAATTTCTTTTTATCGGATGTGAATTTTTGATAAATCCATTATTAGATTGCATTTTTTTTTAGTACTCTTCATACTTGCAAAATTTTCAGAAGCTCAAAGATCAATAACTATGTTATCAATCAAATATTTGAATTTCAAGTTTTTGTTATCTGAAATTATATATAAAAAATAAGTTAATGGAATATTGAATTCAAATTACACATTGCACCCTAAACCATGTAAAAAACATTAACAAAAATGTAATTTAATTGTTATTAATATTAATTTTTTTAGTGAAAGTTGTAGTCATTGACTACAACCAAGTTTGTAAGCAAAAATTTTTCTATCAAATATTGGATTTGCTTCTTCTTCTTTTTTTTCTTTTAAATCACAAATATTGGATTTGCTAATTGTTTAAAAGCCAAGGATCTGATGCTGGTATCATTCATAAATAAAGAGAATCCGAGACACAACTCAAATTCACGGCATCCAGCTTATATTGACCAAAATGAATTTTGGTACCATTCCATACTGCATGTTTTGCCACTGTGCTGGACTAAAATGGATTCGAAGCCAAATGATGCTCACGAAGATTCAACATTTTACGGTACCTCTCCTTCTCCTACTCTATTTATTTAAATTGTGGAGCTAACGACAAGATCATAGATTCGCCATTACTGTTCACAAAATCTTTTTATAAGACCAAATAGCATGTTATTATCACTATCACTCAAATCTTATTACCTAAATAAGCGTCTGGTTAAGGGGTACCCTTAGAGTATTTGTTAATAGATCAATTAAAAAAAATTTAATATCACTTTTATAGGAAATATAAAAATTTTCAAAAAAGTCAACAGTTATTTTCCTTTTAAATAAATATATAGTTTAAGATCTTAATTTATTATTTTTTTGCTGGCACGTACCGGCTTTTGTAAAGCTTTAAAAATATTTAATTAGTTATAACTATAATTGAATTTTATAAAAAAAATAAGTCAATAAAAATAGAGAAGTGTTTATGTAGGGACACGATTTTTGTTAACCCGGTCCTGGATGATCAGGCCCTGGTCCAAGAAGTCCTACACAATAAAGTTTGTAGAGTATGGGCTGATGAACTCGGTTCCAGTTGGCTCAGACGATTCATGGCATGTCCTTAGTGGATGTAGAAACGTGAGTCAAGAAAGAGGATATGAAAGTGGAAGTTTTATTCATGGACATAATTTCATACAATGACTTCTTGCTTTTCTCTCTTTCCTCCTCCCCTTTTTCCCGTCCCCTTTTTCCCGTCCCCTTTTTTTGGGGGACTCTTACATATGATATAGGCCCTCTTTTATCATCTGGGCCCTACACTTGTTGATCATTCAAACCTCCACTTGAGCACCTGTCCCATCAGACGCCCTTACCAGTTCTTTGTGCGTTGTAGTGACCAAGGTAACACTGTTCAGGGGTCCTCTCTTCATTAATGCGGCCAGGAGAGTAGTTGTGGTGCATTTAATGTGGTGGTGACAGCCTTTGCTAGGATATTTTGAGCCTTCTTTCTTTTTACGTGTTTGGAGTGAGGGCTACAGTAACTGGGATGCATCATTAATCGGGACTTTGGGAGTTTCCGAGGAGGAATTACTCCTCGGACGTGTTTTCTTCGTCCCAGTTGGCTTGGGCAGGGATAATGGGCCGCGACGTCTCCTCGGACATAATCGTCCTCGGACGGGCCTAAGGCCCAGCCAACTTGTTATTCTGGGCCGATCCCCACAATAGCCCCTCAAAACTCCGGTTTTGATCTCCCTCCGAGGAGAAAAGCGGGGTTTTGACATTTATGAAGGATGGAACGGATGAAATCTTGGTCCGCGCGCGTGGGCGGTTACTTTTGACGTGCCACAATTTACGAGGCGCGGCCATTTACTCCAGACAGCTTTATGTCTCCTTCATCCAATGGCGAGATGTGGATCTGACGGCCAACATTGCTCCTTGAATTCGTGAGCGGGAGGGATTTTTTCCCTCTCCCTCCTGCTATATAAAGCGCCTGAGAGGCTCCTTTTCTCTTTTTTATCCGCACCTCAGAACAGAGAGCTCCAGAGAACTCCAGCGTCCAGAAATCCTTGAGCACCTCCGTCCTTCAAATCTCCATAATCGTTTCTGCGAAGCGCCCTTCCCAGAAGAGGCTTTTGATCACCTCACCAGTCATTTGTGAAGATATCCGTAAGTTCCGTTCGCTTCGTCGCTTCGATTTTCTTCTCGGATTTTACTTTTCTCCTCGGTCTTTATTTCCATTCCTCCGGTTTAGCTTAGATAGGTAGATTCAAAAAACTAGTAGACACTCCGGCAACTATGGAGGCTTTTAGGGCAAAATACCGTATCCCGCCGGGGGTGGTTCTGCGATACTGTCCCCCAGAAGGAGTACTGTTAGATAGAGGCATGGGTGAAGTGGTCATTCCCATGATTGCCTTTATACAAAGGGGAATGACACTCCCCATGCATAGGATTACCCGGGACTACTTGTTCCAACATAGGTTGACGCCACACCAACATGTTCAAGGTATTAGGTTGCATAGATGTCTTGAACGAGCGAATGGGTCTGGGTCTGACCTGGCATGACGTGGTACGCATGTACGAGTGCCACTACGTCGAGAATGGAGGGTATTACCTTAAATCTCGATCCGAGGTGGTTAGGCTAATCTCCTGTCTCCCCATATCCAATAAGACTATGAAGGATGACTTCCTCATTGCCTCAGGAGAATGGAGCGATGGTCTTCATTGTCCAACTCAGGCAAGAACCCCAGGTGCAGCGCCTTTAGGCCCAATCCTTTAGGGAAGGGGCTTAGCTCCTCGGACTTACTCTCTTTTCCGCTTGTCATAAATCTTTTAGTTTAATTCTAATTTTCTTCTCGGCTGTATTGCAGATAGAGCTTTGGTTGCTCCCAGGCTAAGCCACGTGAACGTTCCGGCCCTAAATTATCTTTTAAGGTCAGAAATCTACGTCCACGAGGACGGGCAGCTGCGTGCGTGTCATTTGGTTTTGGGCTATCAACCACTAACCCGTGCTTTCCAACCCATTGGCCACGCCATTAGAGCTGGTAGCCCGCGGTTAGCTAGGATTGACATGTCCAAGCCTGGCCCGAGTAGATCTTAAGCCAATCGTGCTACCTGGAGTTCGGGATCCTCCACCGGCCGTGCAACTGCCTCCAAAAGACCTTGAAGCCGCCGTGCCAGCTGAGGAAGAGGCCGAATCATCTCGTCTTTCCCTTGAGGAGGAAATAGACAAGTTTTATTTTAAAGAGGAGTTTGACAAAGCCCCCGTAGTCGAGCTCTCGAATCCTGAAGGAGAGCAAGATCGAAATTATGTGGTTGGGGCTCCAATCATTATAACTTGCTCGGACGACTCTTCAGACGAGGAAGTAGACAATATGGCTGGTAAGGGAAAATCTTTACGAGAACTGATGTCCAACCGAGGAAAGGGTCAGTCTTCAAAGGCGCCTGCTAAGTCACAAGCCCAGGACCCTCCTCCAACCGCCCCTCAGGTTCCTTCCGACCCTGGCCTCAAGGTTAACCCTGACCTAAAAAAGAAAAGGCCGGTTGACGTTCCTGAGGAAGGTGAAGTGGCCCCCCGCCCGGCCAAGCAGCAGAAAGCCACTCGGGGGCAGAGGAGTAAAAAGGCTAACTCCACGGAGAGCAGAGATGAGGAGAATCCAGCTGAGGTACGCGTTAATCCCCGCGCATGGAGTCCGAAGATGGAGCTAGACGGGGTTGCTATCCCCTACACTGCCTCGGTTCGAGAGTACAACAGGGGCAGAGCGGGCTACATAGCTGAGGCCCTGGAGCAGCCAGTGCTCCTTCCTCGGGATATAGAGGCCTACAGGCGGTTCTCCCAGCCCGAGCTTTTTCTGTCCCTTAAGAGGGACCTTGCGATGGTAAGCCATTCTTGCACCCTTTTATTAAGCCATCAACGTTGTTGCATTCTATCCTAACTTTGGTTTTGTTTTGTTGGCAGATCACCCAACAGGTGTTTGTGGCTGAGGAGTTCTGTCGTAGCAATCGCAGCTTGGCTGAGGCTGAGGTTCAATCTCGGACTGAGGTGGAGAAGACCGTAAGGTCCCTTAAGCAAGAAATCCTTGAACTGACGGAGAAGTTCAAAGAGTCGGAAAAACAGCGCAAGAGCGCGGAGGTTGGCCTAAAGAGTGCTGAAACCCAAGCCGAGGATCAGCGCCAGAAATTGTACGTAACTGAAACCAGTCTTGCTAATGAGAAGCAGAATGTACTGGAACTTAAGGCCGCTCTGCAGAAAGCTGGGGACGAGATACGGCGGGTTAAAGAAGAGGCTCAGCTAATTCGAGAGGCTGCAGAGGCTGAAAAGAAAGCTTCTCATCAGCTCGGGATCCAAGAAACGGAGGCCAGGCTATCCGAGGAGATCCTCGAGGTGTGCAGGGATTACTGCAGCATCTCATGGGCTCACGCCCTTGATGCTGCAGGAATTCCTGCGGATTCGGCGCTAAGACTGCCTGAGAACGTCTTCTATCCTTAGGAGATCCGAGAGAATCCTGATGGCGTCCAAGCAGCTTCTGAGCAGGACTTGGTGGTGCCTGATGCCGTCCCTGTGCTTGACAAAGCGAAGGATCTTGCCATGGACTCTATCTTCGAGGCTCCTCCTCCTCAGCCAGAGCAGAAGAAGGATCCTCCTGCTAAGGCTTAGCCTTTAGGCTTTTAATTTGTGTACTTCCCCTTTTTTTTTTTTGAATGAGAGTCGTCCTGTTTTTGTGTTCTTTTGTAAGGACCTCTCTTTGAATTGACCTCGGAATATTAATATAGAATGTTCTCTTTGTTTTCTATGGATGTATGCTGGTATCATCCCTTTATTTAACGTTTGCAATAATATAAATAAATATAAACGGTCGAGATAAAAAGGGTGCCGCGCAGCGAATTTGAATAAGGGTTGCAATGATGTTAGACTGCGCGCACACCTTGAAATGATTTCCCTTAAGTAATAATTTCCCCTAAGTCTGTGATCCGAGAAGCCATGCAAGACTTAGGTTCTGTTTAAAACTTGGATAAATTGTCATAAGTAATAATTTCTCCTAAGTCTGTGGTCCGAGGAGCCATGCAGGACTTAGGTTTTATTTAAAACTATGAATAGTTGCCATAAGTAATAATTTCCCCTAAATCTGTGGTCCGAGGAGCTATGCAGGACTTAGATTCTGTTTAAAACTATGAATAGTTGCCATAAGTAATAATTTCCCCTAAGTCTGTGGTCCGAGGAGCCATGCAGGACTTAGGTTCTATTTAAAACTTGGATAAATTGTCATAAGTAATAATTTCCCCTAAGTCTGTGGTCCGAGGAGCCATGCAGGACTTAGGTTCTGTTTAAAACTATGAATAGTTGCCATAAGTAATAATTTCCCTTAATTCTGTGGTCTGAGGAGCCATGCAGGACTTAGGTTCTGTTTAAAACTATGAATAGTTACCATAAGTAATAATTTCCCCTAAGTCTGTGGTCCGAGGAGCCATGCAGGACTTAGGTTCTGTTTAAAACTTGGATAAATTGTCATAAGTAATAATTTCCCCTAAGTCTGTGGTCCGAGGAGTCATGTAGGACTTAGGTTCTGTTTAAAACTTGGAATAAATTGTCATAAGTAATAATTTCCCCTAAGTCTGTGGTCCGAGGAGCCATGCAGGACTTAGGTTCTGTTTAAAACTTTGAACAGTTGGAAATAGACCAGTGGGCACAGGATAATCACGAAACAAAATATGGGCAAAGCCATTTTCATTAATAATAGTATCTTCTTAGGTTATTTACATTCCATGGTCGAGGTACAGTTTTTTCATCCAAATCTTCTAGATAATAAGCGCCTATCCCGGCCACGGACGTGATGTGATACGGTCCTTCCCAATTGGGCCCCAGCTTGCCCCAAGAGGGGTTTTTTGCGCTGCCGAGAATCTTTCTCATTACGAGATCACCCGGACCTAAAGGTCGCAGTTTAACATTGGCATCATATCCTTGTCTTAGCTTCTGATGATAATAGGCCATATGGATCGTTGCTTTTTCCCTTCTTTCCTCAGCTAGATCTAAACTTCTTCCCAATAACTCGTCGTTACCGTTTGGGGTAAATGAGTTAGACCTCAGTGTGGGAAAGTTGTTCTCGATTGGGAGCACGGACTCAGCCCCATAAGTCATCGAAAAGGGGGTTTCACCGGTTGACCGTCGCGGCGTTGTCCGATAGGTCCATAAGACGTGTGGGAGCTCTTCTACCTATCTCCCCTTTGCCTCGTCCAGTCTTTTCTTCAGTCCATTCACTATGATCTTGTTCACGGCCTCGACCTGCCCATTTCCTTGGGGGTAAGCAGGAGTGGAGTATCGGTTAATGATCACAAACTCGCAGCAATACTCCCTAAAGTTCTTGCTGTCGAATTGGAGACCGTTGTCCGAAATGAGTGTGTGGAGTTCCGAAGCGGGTAATAATGTTCTTCCAGATGAATTTCTGGGCATCCACATCCCTAATGTTGGCCAAAGGTTCAGCCTCCACCCATTTGGTGAAGTAATCGGTTCCAACTATTATGTATCGCTTGTTCCCCGCAGCTTTGGGGAAGGGACCGACAATATCAAGACCCCATTGTGCAAACGGCCAGGGGCTAGAGAGGGGGTTGAGGACCCCTCCGGGTTGGTGGATATTTGGGGCGAATCTCTGGCACTGATCACACTTCTTGGGGTATTCTTGGGCCTCTCTTTACATGTTCGGCCACCAGTATCCTTGGGTGAGTGCCCTGTGTGCTAGCGACCTCCCTCCGATGTGACTTCCACAAATCCCCTCGTGTAACTCTTCAAGTAAAGACTCAGATTCTTCTGGATGTATGTAGAGTAGGTATGGCCCAGAATAGGAGCGCCGATATAGTTTGTGGTCCTCCGATAGCCAAAACCGAGGAGCATTCCTACGTATCTTCTCGGCCTCCAATTTTCCCTCTGGTAGGATGTCGTTTTGGAGGAAGTTTTTTATGGGATCCATCCAGTTGGGACTCTTTTTGATCTGATGGACCTGGGCCGGGTTTCTTCTAATGGGACTCGCTTGGACTAGATCTTCGACAAGGATCATTCGCGGCAGATTATGCGCCGAGGACGTGGCGAGAGTGGCCAGCGAGTCTGCATGGGTGTTTACGCTCCTGGAAATGTGTGTCAGATTGAAGGACTCAAAACTCGACTGTAGGCGTTTGATTTGTCCTAGATACTCTTGCATCCTAGCATCTCTAGCTTCCAGCTCACCCATCACTTGGCCGACGACCAATTTAGAGTCCAAGAATGCCTCTATTACCCTTCCGCCCAATCTTTGAACCATCGTCATCCCTTGAAGTAAGGCTTCATACTCGGCCTCGTTGTTCGTTGCCGAGAACCCGAGTCTTAGTGATTTTTCAATGGCAGCACCGTCCGGCGATATTAAAACTATCCCAACTCCAGATCCTCTCTGGTTGGCCGCGCCATCCACGTAGACCTTCCAATGCAAGGTCCCCCCTGCTGAAATTGTACCAACCGACTTTCCATCCATGTCTTTCTTCTCGATTATTGTTTCTATAGAGGGTTCAACAAACTCTGCGACCAAGTCTGCGAGGACCTGACCTTTGATAGAGGATCTGGGCATATATTTAATATCAAAGGCCCTCAAAAGCGCACTCCATATGGCGATCCTTCCTGTGTAGTCGACACTTCGAAGCACCGCTCAAAGGGGAAGCTGAGTTAGAACGATGACCGTATGTGCCTGAAAGTAGTGAGGGAGCTTTCGTGTGGCGTGTACTATCGCCAGAATTGCTTTTTCCAAAGGTAGGTATCGCACCTCAGCCTCATGTAATGATTTGCTCACATAGTAAACCGGTCGCTGCACCCCATTATCATCCCGTATCAGTACCAGGCTTACAGCATAGGGGGTTACAGCGACGTATGCAAACAGTACCTCGTCTGCCTCAGGGCTGGACATGATGGGTGGTTGTGATAGGTATTCCTTAAGTTGCTGGAAGGCCCGAACACAATCCTCCGACCATTCAAACCCTTTCCACTTATTTATCAAGAGGTAAAAAGGTCGACATCGATCCGCTGATCGTGATATGAACCGATTTAATGCTGCGATCATGCCAGTGAGCTTCTGCACTTCTTTCAGATTCCGAGGAGCCTGTAGGCTGTTAATTGCTTTGATTTGATCGGGACTTACTTCTATTCCCCTGTGGGTTACCATATACCCTAAGAATTTCCCAGACCCAACCCCGAATGAACATTTGGACGCATTGAGCCGCAACTTGTGCTCCCTTAAGATAGCAAAGATTATTTCAAGGTCTTTCACGTGCTCGGACACCCTTTTGCTCTTTACAACCATATCGTCTCTGTAAACCTCAATGATTTTGCCCAGCTGTGGCTCGAACATCCTGGTCATCATTCTTTGGTAGGTTGACCCTGCGTTCTTTAGTCCAAACGGCATCACCTTATAGTGATAATTTCCGATGGATGTCATGAAAACCGTTTTCTCCTGGTCTTCTAACGCAAGGGGTATCTGATGATAGCCTTGGAAGGCGTCCAGGAAACTCATTCGAAGGTGACCCACGGTTGCATCCACCAATTGGTCGATTCGTGGTAAGGGAAATGGGTCCTTTGGGCACGCCTTGTTTAGGTCCGTGAAGTCCACGCAGACTCTCCACTTTCCTGTTTTCTTCTTTACCACCACCGTGTTTGCCAACCATTCGGGGTAAAAGACCTCTTTAATAGCCCCTGCTTTTTTCAGTTTTGCCACTTCGTCTCTTACGGCACTAGCATGTTCCTTTGAGGGGCGTCGGGGTGGTTGCTTCTTCGAAATGGAAGATGGGTTAACGTTCAGGTGGTGACAAATAAGGCTGGGATCAACTCCCAGGGCGTCGTAGGTGTCCCATGCAAACACATCGACATTTCTTCTGAGAAATCTGACTAGTTCCTCTTTTTCTTGAGAAGGCAACTCGAAGCCGACCTGGAAAAATTTCTCCAGATCGTTGTTGACAGCGAATTTATCTAAACTTTCACACCTTATCTCCTCGGCTAGCCCATCGTCTTGCCCTGTTGAGGTGGCTGGTTGCTATAAGCTCTCAGGGGCCGAGGACTCGGCATGGGACCGATGTAAGATGGCGGCCACCATACACTGCTTGGCCATGGCCTAATCTCCACGAATCTCTTCTACTTGTCCTCTGGATGGGTATTTTACTTTTTGATGAAGTGTGGAGGATACGGCTTCTAGGGTGTGGATCCATAGCCTAGCAACTATCGCGGTGTAGGGTGAGTAAGCGTCGACCACGATAAAATTTACCTCTACCACCTCTGATCCAGTTTGTATGGGTAGTCTGATCTGCCCCTTTGGCGTAACAGTCTTCCCTTCAAAGCTGATAAGGGGGGAGTCATAAGCTGTCAAATCCTCCGGCTTCAGGTTCAGCCCCTTGTATAGATCAGGGTACATTATCTCTACCGCACTTCCTGGGTCTACTAACATCCTTTTCACATCGAAGCCTCCAATTCTTAACGTAACCACTAAGGCATCGTCGTGAGGTTGGATAGTTCCTCTCTTATCCTCGTCCGAGAATCCTAGTATTAAAGAGCTTCCCTTTTTTGACCTTTTGGGTTCCCTTTGCTTGTCCTCGGAAGGGAGCCGATCAACGGCCAGTACCTTGGAGAGGGGTGGTCCAGTTCTTCCTGGTGCGGCGAGGATGACATGTATCGTTCCGGTGGGGGGTCTTAATGACACATCCTTTCGAGGCTCTTGCATTGCTTGACCGGGATGGCCGCTCGAGGGGTGCAGAAGATGACGTAGCTTCCCTTCTCAGACCAACTGATCTAGGTGATTCCATAGATTCCTGCAATCCTCAGTGGTATGCCCATGGTTCTGATGATAGTGGTAGTACAGGTTCTGGTTACATTTGGAAGGGTCTCCAGCCATCTTTCCTGGCCATCTGAAATAGGGCTCGTTCCTTACTTTCTCCAGCACCTGTTGTACTAGCTCCCTAAACACGGCATTCACCGTTTGCGTATTACTCTGTCCAGCCTGTCGCGAAAAACCCCTCCTCGGCTGGTTATGGTTATACCGTTCTGACCTAAAATCGTTTGCTTTGGGGGGGATGACCTTCTCCTTTCCCCTTCCTTGCAGCTGATCTTCCTCCACCCTTTTGTACTTGTCGATCCTATCCATCAACTGATGAACGTTGGCAACTGGTTTACCAGTGAGAGATTTCCTTAAGCCATGCTCGGTGGGGAGACCGCTTTTGAATGTGCTGATAGCAACATCATCATGGTTGTCATCTAAGTCGTTATAGACCTCCCAATATCTATCCGAATATGCTTTCAGGGTCTCTCCCTCGTGCATAGATAAAGACAATAGCGAACTGAGGGTTCGAGAGACTCTGGTGTTTGTAATAAAGCAGGAGCAGAAAGCCTGAGTGAGCTGCTTGTATGAGCCTATGGAATTTGTCTTCAGGCTGTTGAACCACCTCATCGCCATTGGTCCCAAGCTGGATGGGAAGACTTTGCACATCAGGGTTTCATTTTGCGAGTAGATAGCCATTTTTTGGTTAAATTGACTCACGTGCTCTACCGGGTCTGCTCGGCCGTTATAGATGACAAATGCTGGTTGGTTGAAGCGTCGAGGTAGCTTAGCCCCTTCGATTCTATACATGAAGGGTGACCTTGAAATCTGGTCTAGCGCCCTCTTCATAGCATCGTTTCCTGAACCCTTGCTGGATGGGCTCTCACATTTCCGTATAGGGCGTGGTTCCCTTTCGTAAGAAAAGGTTTCACTTGGGGGGGTCCTTGACCTCCGTCGGTAACTCGCATCCTCCCCATTAGAGGACTCATCTGAGCTAGAGGGAGATCTTTTTCGCTGCACACGTCGTAACTTCCTTTTCATGTCATCTATCTCTCGCTGCATGGCCTGATGACTATTTCGCCTCTGGGATACGTGACTACCTATCTGAGTGTGACTCTGGCTCGTCTGGATAGTATGCACACTTCCCTCACGATTCCCTCTGCCGCATGGGTTGGCAGGGTTATTTTGCCTCTGGGGCTCAATGGGTTATGTCTGTTGGGACCTAGTTCTGCCATGCTCGACCGTTGTGCTAGCTGATACCCTAGTTCTTCCCACAGACGATGCCAATTGTAGGGACACGATTTTTGTTAACCCGGTCCTGGACGATCAGGCCCTGGTCCAAGAAGTCTCACACAATGAAGTTTGTAGAGTATGGGCTGAAGAACTCGGTTCCAGTTGGCTCAGACGATTCGTGGCATGTCTTTAGTGGATGTAGAAACGTGAGTCAAGAAAGAGGATGTGAAAGTGGAAGTTTTATTCATGGACATAATTTCATACAATGACTTCTTGCTTTTCTCTCTTTCCTCCTCCCCTTTTTCCCGTCCCCTTTTTTTGGGGGACTCTTACATATGATATAGGCCCTCTTTTATCATCTGGGCCCTACACTTGTTGATCATCCAAACCCCCACTTGAGCACCTGTCCCATCAGACGCCCTTACCAATTCTTTGTGAGTTGCAGTGACCAAGGTAACACTGTTCAGGGGTCCTTTCTTCATTAATGCGGCCAGGAGAGTAGTTGTGGTGCATTTAATGTGGTGGTGACAGCCATTGCTGGGATATTTTGAGCCTTCTTTCTTTTTACGTATTTGGAGTGAGGGCTACAGTAACTGGGATGCATCATTGATCTGGACTTTGTGAGTTTCCGAGGAGGAATTACTCCTCGAACGTGTTTTCTTCATCCCAGTTGGCTTGGACAGGGATTATGGGCCGCGACGTCTCCTCGGACGGGCCCAAGGCCCAGCCAACTTGTTATTCTGGGTCGGTCCCCACAGTTTACATTTACAATATTTTCACAACAAATCATAGGTGTTTAGTTGTTATTGGTTCAAATTTGAACCTACCACTGAGATTACCTTTTTACCCCAACAATAACAACTAGTAACAATATATCATTTATGATTTTTTGTGAAAATGTCTTAGACAGAGCATTTCTTATAAAAATAAGTTCATCCAAATACATTCTTAAAAATTATGATAATTTTCTTCTAAAAAAATTATAATTTTATTTTGAGATGTATGTCACCTGAATTTTTTGTTTAATGTTTAATTATGTGTGCGTTTGGGAATTGTTGAATTTTTTTTTTTTTTTTTTTTTGTCTCAACCTTTTAGGAAATAATTCAGCTTTTAATTTTTTTTTTTTGAAATAAACTAGTTTCTAACTTTTTGTAAAACATTTAATTTAAAAGTGGCAAAAGCTATCTTTTGATGAAGAACCATGCATATAAATTACCAAAAATAAGCAATTCGCAGACAGATATCTCATATCACACTTATATAAAAAAGATTTTTTTTTTAATTTTTTAAAAAAGACATCATTTTATTTAAGTACTTCTACATATTCTTTATCAGAAAATGGAAATGAAAAAAAATAATACGCACTCACACCATCCTAACTAAAGTAGGATAACTTAAAATATATATATATATATATATATATATTTATATATATACATATATTTTATATATAAAAGGATAAATTTTGTTTTTTGGAGAATTTATTTTTTGTGGGGTGGGGGGGAGAAGATTATAAAAGGACTAGTCACTAATCCGTGCATTGCACGGGCTGGTTGTGAAAATATATATTTATAGATAATTGATGGTTAATAAGTATGAATAAATAAAAAATGAAATTGGACTATTTGTAAAAAATTAGCTTGCCTAATTTAGTTAGAATTTTTTTACATAACCTCAATCCTAATTTGTTCAAAATTTATTTAGTTTTGGATCCCTTTGTTAAATTCTAAATTGTTATAATTAACATAGTTGAAGACTATATGGTACAAAAATGGTGTGAAAAGTTAAACCTTATTAAGTTAGAAAATGCAAGTCTGTCAGCATAGGTTGTTCCTACAATCTTGGTTAACTTCTTCCATTGCAAACCTGTTCAATCCTTTTGCAACCACTGACAAACAAAATTAGTCTAAATCCAAGGTCTCTAGCTTTTATTGCAACCTCCACAATTGCATCCTAAACTGCTGTTGGGTAAGATGTTGACAAACTGCTAGGCTCCCCCACTAATATTAGATCTCTCTTCAAGTCCTTTGCTTCATATGCATAGCCACTCTGTTTCAATTTCCTTTTCCTTCAACAAACTACTTTGATAATGAGTTGCCAATCCCTATTGGAGACATCTTTATGAGTTGGTAAGTTGTAATCTTGATATTAGGATTGTCCATTTCTAAAGGCCTCCTGGTACCTGCATAAAAGAGGTTTGGTAGTGAGTGAGAACAACATTTATCAGATTTGGGGTCTTCCCATCATGAACCACTTGCTTTCTATGGTTCCATAAGGACCATATAATGGTAAAAAGAGATTGAAGATATAGGTCCTTTTCCTGATTGACTATATGTAACTATAAAAAGTAAAATTTTAACATATAGATTAGAATAATAATGTAGAAAAGTAGCATTTCAAATGGTTATCTGTAGGAAATCCCAAGGAATGCAAATTAAATCACAATTAGCAACTTGCCCCATCGTCACTAAGGGATGCAAATTTGGAGAAGATTGTTTTTTGTTAAAACTTTGAAAATAGCTTACATTGATAATATGGGACAGAAATAATTCAATAACCTACAACAGAACATTAATTATTCAATAATTGAAAATATACTTGCGTTTGGTTTATAGTAAAAATAAAAAATAATAATAATAAAAAGAAGGAAAAGAAGAACAATTATGAAAAAATTTCAATTTATAATTAACAATACTACTTTGGAAATGAACTCATTATCTCAAGTCTCAAGCAAAGAAAAAAAAAATGAAACATAGAAACTCATATGGTCTTTATAGATTTAATACTTCAGTTTAGCACATAACATATGCAACAATGATAATTGACAATTATTAGTGGTATACTTAGGCTTCCCAATCATTAGTGGTATACTTTTTCCTTATTCCCATATCTACATCAGATTGGCTGAAATCACAAACATGAATTTTACTTGATGCAAATGTGCTGCAAAAAATATTAATAAATACAAAAAAAAAAAAAAAAACTTTTGAGACACTGAACCATGATCACAAAGTATTGGGACTGGACCATGATTTCTCTCTAGGACAACAAATTCATAGGAGTCACATAAGAGGAAATCAAAATTGAACATGGTGGCTCAGCATTTAAGAGAACCTGTATAAGAGATGTTAGCAAATTAATTTTTACTAAATTGGAATTGAAAATTACAGGAGAAACATTAGTATATACATAAAGTACAATATTGCAAATAGAACTCAATTTAGAAATTGCTTTTGGCTCAAGTGACAATTTGCCAAAAAGAATAACTTGCCTTGATTCACTCTATTAGCCATATCTTCAGTTGAGTAACTTACTACATATCCTTGTCTTTCTCTATTAATCTTTTTATGTGACTAAGCATTTGTAGCAATTGCAATACCTCAAATTCAAAATATATATGATAAATCATTGTTAGATACTTCTGCAACCTAAAACCATGTTATCACCCAACTAAGCTAATATTCTAAATCCATCATTAATAGAATTAATGATTGGTCAGCCAATTGCAAAGGGGGAGGTTTCTCAACAAACAAACAAAAACCTGCAAAGAAGGAGAGATTATTATCAGAAGCAAATACATGTTGGCCCAATTTCTAAAATGGGATGCTCAATTTATTCGTAATCTTCATCTCAATTGAACATAGTTCATAATTTTCTCAAACACCTGAAAAATTTATTGATTTGTAAACACAAATTGACTAATGGAATTGTAATGATTCATTTATAATTATTTTCAGCCTCCTTGAAGCTTCCAATATACATAATACATCCTCTATGGAAAAATCCACTTACTAATATATTCTCATTAATCTGTCAATATGATTATCTTCTCAAAAATTTAAAATATACACCCAAAGAAGTCATACCTCGAAAATGTACTTTTCTGAACCTTCAATCCAAGTGACACAAATGCATCAACAATTATTTAAGATTTAATCCAATAATTAGCATGCATTCATATATATGAAAGATATGAATCAGTGCTTTATTGAAATAGCAAACTATCAATATCATATCCAATATTGTTTATTTGTAAGAAAGAAAACGATTTAATAACAAAATAAATAAACAGTAAAATTGGTATCTGGGATGGGAGAGTAAGAATTTCTATTAGACTCAGAATGTGCAATAGTGTAAGTGTCCAATCATATTATACTTAAATGTAAAAATTGCCTACTCACTATCCCTTTATATGAGGAGGAAGAGCCCATTGTCAGAAGAGTGGAAGGTACTAAAGAAGTAGACATCTATCTCAATTTGATAGGAAAACACAAACCTAAGATTCACCTTTCAATCAAAAATATGAATATAAACAAAATATATAAATATATGTATACTGGAGTTCATCTAACCACTGGTTGACATGGTCATACTATCTATTTCCCTGTATATTTTTTTTTCCTGGAACCTAAGCCACTGCGTTGGCTTGGATCATTCCCATGTTATACTTTTCAAACTTTCTTTTTGATAGTAATACAATTTCTGCCTTTTCAATCAAATAATAATAATAAAAATAAAAAGAAACTGAATTTAACTCCCAACTATAAAAACAAATTAAAATAGAGACTCACTTAAATAGCAAGTTCCGTACAATTACACACTATATGAATTTATTTCTATTTTTTTCTAAGAGAATCCACATTGGTTCTTCCATTGACATTATTTAGAAACACCCTACCCTGTGGTCAAGTTTGAGACTTCCCCTAAAGTATTTCAAATTATTATCATTCTTCAACATTTTAGCAAATAATTTTTTGAATCAAATTATAAGTTAGTATTTTTTTTAAGTAAATAATTTTATTAGAAAAGGAAAAGAGAGGAAAAATTAAAAGATGTATACACTCCCATTTCAAAGAATACAAATCAAAGGGAAATAGAGTTTTCTTTTCTTTTTTTTTTGGGGGGGGGGTGTGGGGGAGAGATAATGCAAAGGGAAATAGAGTTGGCTCACTACCCCTTGGCTACTCTATGGTGATGAAAACATCATAAAACTTCATACCTAGAGCTTGAGCTCTAACATTAAAAAACTTGAGCATTCTGGCATAACTTCTACTTCTAAAAACTTAAATACTATTGGTGGTAGAGTAAAATAAAAATTTCAGCTTACAGAAATTTACAAATGATGTGAACTTTACATTAGAATCTCTATTTTCCCCCAAAAAAAATACATCTTTTCTAAGCACAACTCATTTTGGCATAAAAGTAAACCACAATCAAGTGAACAAATCAGAAGTTCTCAAAGCTTTAAATTAAGGCAGTTAAAAACTAAAAACAGAGTTCAAAAAATATCAAATCATTTCATTAAGCAAAACATTGAAGCCAACCACACAAATACAAAAACCTAGTCACAGAATACAAAACCGACAGAACAATATGAAACATGCAGCATTAATTTCAGCGAAGCTTAAATACATACATAGTATGTACACATATACATAAAAACAGAACATAGATATACATACAAATCAAATGGATTCAAAAGCAAAATCAACACAACAGATCAAATGAGTAGTTAAGACCAAACGGTTCATCAAAAAAAATCCAACAAAAAAAAAATGATCAAATCAGAATCAAGCAGATCAGTAACCGAACAAAATTTACAAAACCCTAGTTAAATTTCTAGTCCACTGAAAATCCATAGAGATTTTACTCAAATCAACAAATACTTTTACAGATCTGAACACACACACACACACAGTCGAAGTACTCAGCATTAATCGATTGCTAATTAATCGAATCGAACCCTAGGTTTGATAAAGAAAAAAAAATCAACTTTATGCGATTTTGATCGAAAATCTCAAAAAATAAGAAATAGAAGAAGAAGAAAACGAACCCTAATTTTCTGAAACAAAGTTCTAATTCAACCATCTAATGCAATTTGTATATTTTTTAATGAAAAAAAGCAGAAAATTTCAGATCCAATGTGAAATCATATAGATTACCTAAAAATACGCTGAAATCGGCGAAGAGCGAGCAAAGCAAGAGCGAATGTGTGAATGAGGATGGCTTGTAAGGGAAAGGTTTGAGGAATAAAGAGAGAAAGCGGAAACGGCAGGACCCAAGACAAAGCGGAGAGAGAGAGAGGTCAAGTTAGGGTTTTGGGTTTTAAGAATGCGTATAGGTTAGAGTCAGTCGCATAAAAGACTGAAAAAAAAATTGAAATTTAAAAAATAGAATAAATAAATAAATGAATGCTGACATGGAAAACTATGAGAATTTCAGAAGTTTTGGTTATATATATATATATATATATAGATTACTTAAAATATTGAATCGGTTTGCATTTAGGGAAAAAAGAAATCGTCAAAATGGAAAACATACTACATAAGGGCAATTATGACTATAAAAAATTTAAAAAAAACAAAACAAAACAAAACAAAACAAAAAAAAAAAGTGAAATTAAGAAAGGAATAATAAAGAAATTTTCGACTATGCCAGCACTATGGTTTTTTTGGTTATAAGTTTTTTTTTTTTTTTTTTTAAAGATAATTTCAACCTGTAATGTCAACTCTTGAGTATTACTGGCATCAAATTAATTATCAAATTGTTTAACTTTTTTTCTTTTTTATATTCGAATAATTTGTGTTTTACAAGTAATTTATTTGGTTTATTTTTTTTTTTTTTTTTTTTTTACATCTAAACAATTTGTTTGGTTTATTTATTTATTTACTTATATTTTTAACTAACAACATGATTGTAGAATATTAGACATATTATTGAGCATGATGTTGAGCTACTGAAACTGAGTAGTTTCAAAAGTTTTGTTTGTGTTTGTGCTTTTCTAATTTTTTTTACTCGGTACTAGTTTTTAGTTACAAGAATATTGGATATATAACAACATACTAGATCTGAATTTTGTTTGATTTATAGAAAATGGGAAAGCCAACTTCAATATTTGAGTTTTTCAACCATGAATATTGTTAAAACTAGTCTTTGTGGTTAAATGAAAGACCATTTTTTTAATGAATTCCTTAACTTTTATTCATACTTTGACCTCCCAAAAGACGAAATCTTATTGTTATCAAGAAATTGTCACAATTTTGTGTTAAGTGATGTTATATGTATTACAAATTTTACTAAATAATCTTTACCAGCTGATTTATTATCGATCACGAAAAAATAATTCAAATATTTATTCATTATGCTGCTGAAGTGATACAATTACAATTAAAATTGGTAATAACTAATATATATAAATATATATATATATATATATTTTTTTTTGTTCCAGTTTTGATGAGGGGTGGTAAGGGTTCAAATTAAAGACATTAGATATTAAAAAGAAGCCATTATCGTTAGGCTACCACTTGAGCCTTATTTTATAATTATATATTTTGACAAAGATAAAGTTTAATTACAAACTTAATTCTAGCCAATAGCTTCAACTGCAATTAATATCTTTTTATTAGATGTGAATTCTAACAAATTCACCATTGGATAATATTTTCTTCTTATATCCCTCGTACTTGCAAAATTTTCAAAAAATCAAAGATTAATAACTATGTTATCAATCAAATATTTAAATTTTAAGTTTTTGTTGTCTATAATTATATATAAAAGCGAAGTTTATGGATCACATAGTATATAACATTTAATTGAGACAAAATTTGATATGTATGTTAAGAACACAAAGAACATACAATCAAATTATTAGATTTTCAAAATATGTAACCATGTTAATTTTTTAATGAAAATTTGTACTCATTGTTTGTTTCAAAACAACCAGCGACCTATTATTGTAGGGAAACTGGAAACGCAATTGAATTGGCTGGTGGAATACGAAAACGATTTCAATTTCTAGGAGATGCAGCACTATAAGATAGTGCAAATCTGATATGTCATATGTGCGGTACAAATGAAAAGCACAATGATAAACAACTCAGAAAAAATAAAAGTGTGGTAAAGAGAGATTATTGAATTGCACCAAATAACAATACACGAAAAGGAATGGAAGCTATTGGAGTATTTGAATTATAAAAGTTTAGCCAAATTTTAGCTATCACGTCCAACATATAATAGTCATTGAATTGCACCAAACGACATGCCCTAAAAAGTAAAAACTAAGATATGAAGCTATTGGAGTATTTGTTCAATTAAGCAAACTAAAATTTTAGCTAAATTGTCACTTTTCTATTTTAGCTATTACATCAAAAACGCTTTAGTAAGAGCATTTTGCAATGAAATCAGATAAGGTTTTTTTTTTTTTTTTTAATTTTAATTTAGGAAAATGAACTCAGATAAGTTCTAGTTAAATTTTTGGCTAAAAACCCCTTTTCCTAATTTAAATCCTGTTTTAAAATTTAAATACACCCAACCTTTGTCAATAATACAACCCAAACCAGCCAAAAAATTAAAATTAAAATCAAACAGATCTCATGAGAAAAACGAAACCCAACTGTGGCGATATGCATGAAACTGTGAATGTGGCGATGGAGGGAGGGACAGGGAGAAGGTGGCGGCAACGCGAGTACTATAAAAAATTGCTGAGAAAGGATTTAGATTTGCTACAGTACTCAAAAATGGTGTTGGGTTACTGTAGCAAATCAAAATTTTTCTAGGGCACAAGTTAGCTTGTTGGAGACGAAAAGGGACTTTTCCTCACCCAAATTTGAAAGATAAACGAATTGTTAAACTCAATGCGAATGCTCTAAATTCTCAATTTTTTCTTTGTTTCATTGAAATATTATATCTTTACTCTTTTCTATCAATACCCAAATTACATATCACAATCCACAAAAATCTATCCCCAAATCACTTTCTATACACACATAGACGCAACTTCCTCTTACACATACAATCTCCGTAGGCACAACTTCAAACCCCCACCAATTTCACCAAAGCTAACCTCAGCCACTAAATTCATCCCTTGCTCAACAAAGTTAACCAGAAGGATAGTAATTTTGTCATTAATTAATTTAGAATTATTTGGCTTAAAAAAAAAAAAAAGTAAATTATAGACTTATCTAAATCTAACCACATTCCAATTATACCCTTGGCACCATCTATAATATAATTCAGGGAGATACAATCATCGTTAACAAAGAGTGAATCTAAAATTTTCTCAAAAAAAAAAAAAAAAAGAGCGAATCCAATATTTAAAAATTATTTTGTATAATTATATGTTTCTCTCACATAAATATGAATTTCATATATGAGGACTACAACATTTTCTTCTCACATTATCTGAGAAGAAGATGTAATCTATTAGATATACTCATAATTTTACTAAATGCTATCTTTGAATAAAAAGAATTTAATACTTTTACAGTTTACTCGGTCAATCACCTAAAAAAATTTAGTCAAACCAATCAAATGACAATTTTGTTGATATTTTTATCATAATATTCATGGTTCAAATATCCTCCATTTAAAAAAAAAATTATATATATATATATATATATAAAAAGGGGTCAAATTACAAGTTTTTTTTTTTTTTTTTTTTTGAGAATGAAATTACAATTTAGAATGAATGCTCAAAAACTTAGAAATATATATATATTATCAGCCGCTATCAACTATAGTATAAACTTATTTTCTACTATATCTTGGTGGAAAAAAGAAGTGGCATGTATATATTGGTCTCCTCAAATCATTTTAACTGCTAATTGGAATAGCGCTAAGACGCTAATGGCTTATGGTATCATTCAAACAATGTGACATTAATTTAAGACAACACTGACCTTTATGAGTAAGAAAGAGTAAGGCAAAAAAAAAAATTAATAATAATAATAATAATAATAATACTTAAAAAAGAAAAAGAAAAGGTACGCCAAGAAATGGGTTTTGAGTAATGCACACGAGTCCTCTACCACCATTAATTCTCACACCTCTTTTTAAGCACTTTTGAGACAAAAAGACAAAATCTTGTCATCCCTTGATCTTGATCAATTTGGAACGTCTGATTTTATTTTTGGGAAAGCCTATAATAACGAGTTGCAGCACCAAATGGGGATGTCAGTTCTTTTGAGATGTTTTAAATTAGTGTTCCTTTAGAGCATTCTCATTAAATGTGTTAAAAATAATAAATATTATTTTTTAGCATTTTTAACACCTCAAATCATAAAAATATATCTACGTCAAAGATACTAAATGCTAAATATTTTAGCATTCAGTTACAGTAAGTTGTTATTGATAACAGCTCACTATACATAGTTGGATTGTAAAATAAAAATTTCAAAAAATTCAAAAAAAAATATTCTCGCGACTCTCTTTTTTCTCAGTTCTCTCTTCTCTTTCCTCTCTCATTTCTCTCTTCTCTCTCCCGATGGTTGTGATATGACGATTGTGGTCTGATGGTCCGATGGTCATAGTGCGGTTCCTAGGTCGTGGGTCGTGGTTTTGATTTTGATTTTAGGTCACCGACAATCGTGGGTTGTGTTCCTAGGTCACCGACGATCCGATTGCTGGTGGGTCTGGCTAGTGGTTGGTGGCGATGGATCGTGTTCCTAGGTCACCGAAGGTCCAATTGATTTTGATTTTGATTTTTTTTTCTACTATTGTTTGTGGTTGCAGTGGATCTGGCTAGTAGCTGGTGGCGGCAATGATGGGTGGATGTGGTGGTTGTGGTATGGGAGGATGTGGATGTGGTGGGTGTGGTGGGTGGATGTGGAGGGTTTTTTTTTTTTTTCTCTACTGTTGTTTGTGGTTGCGGTGGATCTAGTTGGTGATGGCGATGGTGAGTGGATGTGGTAGTTGTGGTATGGGTGGATGTGGATGTGGAGGTTTTTTTTTTTTTTTTTTTTTTTTTTTTTTTACTTTTTTTCTTTTCTTTTCTTTTCTTTTTTTCCTGCTTTGTGGTGGGTTTTGTGGTAACTGTTGGTATTGTGGTGGCTGGCAACGTTGAGAATAGTTGGGTTGAGGAGAAAGAGAGAGACAGAGGAGAGAGAGGAATAATAAAAAATAATATAGAAGGAATATTTAAATGAAGTATTAAAAAAATAGAAGTTTTGATGTAAGGTATATTGTAAAGTGATATGTTATATGTTATAAAGTTAGTTTTTTAGATGCTAAATGCTAAAATATTTAAGACCTTTGATGAGAATGCTCTTATATGTTAGTGGAAACCTACACATATGCTACTAATCTTAATCTCAGGTAATGGTAGGACCCAGAAATTGGGCTCAATCATCTCTCTTCTTTCTTCTTTTTTACTGCAAATGTTTGATCGGATCCCCCACCACTATGGACTATAAAAATGTGTGTCCGTTTATGCCAATATATCATCCACACCACTCATATATCCTCACTCTAAACTAGTTGTTAATCTATACTTCTAGCAGTACCTGAAATTTCAATTTCTCTGTTGTTGTTGCTTTTTTATGACAGAGAACAAAAGAAAATCTGGGGAGAGACAAAAGGACATGGTCATGGTCTAGCATTGATCGAGTTGCATTTGCAACAAAGGAATATATATATATATATATATATATATATATTATTAGAAGCACCCAATTAAGAAAGAAGCATATATGTCACAAAAAGAAAACAAGGTGGAGGGGGAAGGGTCCGAGGCTTTAAAGGCCTTGTTCTCAGTCATCGGAATGACATGCTCGGCGTGTGCCGGTTCGATCGAGAAGGCCATCAACCGGCTTCCTGGGATACGTGAGGCCGTCGTTGATGTCCTCAATAATAGGGCACTAGTCCTCTACTACCCCAGTTTGGTCAATGTAAGTTTAATTATTTGTCTTTTTATTTTCATGTAATGTAATGTTTGCTTGTTTTTTTTTTTTTTTTTTTTTTTTTTTACAACATATTACAGAGAAGATATAATCTTTAAAGATTTTAAGGGGTTTTCTTTTATAAAAATAAAAAATAAAAAACGGTAAACGGGACGTGATTGAGAAGTTTTTTTTTTTTTTTTTAATAGAATACTAAGTATTTTTAACACACACGGTGAGAGCATAAAATGTTTTTTTAAAGAAATTTACAGTGGTGTATATCCAAAAGGGTATAATTCTTGGATACACAACAAAGTCTTTGCTATTGACATTGAAGGACAAAATATTACCATGAACCTTTTGGTTGCATATCACATTACTAAAATTTTACTATTTACACACACCTATTCATCTTGGTTCACATGTTGTGATTGTTATTTCAATCTTTTTTTTTTTTTAGAAATAAACACACACACTCAAGGAAGAGGGAAAGAAGTTCTAACATAAAAACACACCATAAACTCCATTCAAAAACCATGGTAACTTTTAAGGAAGTATGAAGCAAGTTATACTACACACAACACACTCTTTTAAGCAATGTGGGATAGTTACCCATTCTTTTTTTCATAAACAAACACACACACACACACAAAGGAGAGGAAAATTAATCTAACACAAAAACACACCACAAACTTCATTCAAAAATCATGATAACTTTTAAGGGAGTGTAGGACAAGTTATTTCAATCTTAGGTATGTAAGATTAAGAGTAGTTTGTCATCCCGTACTTTTTGATAGCTTACTTTATATAAGTGATACCAAAAAAATTAAATTAAATTATTTATTTATTTACTAAAAAAAGACAAAAAGTAAAAAAAAGTAAGAGCATTCCCATAAGATACGTCAAATGCCAAATATTTGGCATTTGGCATACCAAACACCAAAAAAAATCACTCATATCAAGTGTTTTAAATGCCAAAATATTTGACATAGATAAACAGTGCAATCTTAAATTTGGAAGCGTACTATTCACAAATTGCAAAACTTTTATTATTTTTTTATTCACCGATGGGCCCAGATAGATGTGGGATTTTTTTTTCCTTTTTTTAATCAACTCTTGCCTCTCTCCTCTCTCCTCTCACACCTCTGAAACTCTCTCTCCTCTCTACCTTCATCTCTCCCTCTTCACTCTCATTCTTTTCCTCTCTCATCCTCAATCTACTTCGCCAACCTCAAGTCGTTGCCGTGCTGTTGATCTCGCCTGGAGCTGCCGATCTCGTCTGGAGCTGTCTCGCCTAGAGTTGCCTTGCCTAGAGCCGCCTCTCTCTCTCTCTCTCTCTCTCTCTCTCTCTCTCTCCTTGTGGCAATGTTTGTAATAATGGTTGGTTGATTTTGGTTATTGGTGGTGATGGGTTTGTAACATTGGTGGGATGTGGTGGTGGGTTTGTACCAGTGGTTGGTTGTGGTGGGGTGAGTTGTGGAGGGGGTGGCAGTGAGTTGGGTGGGAGTGGCAGTGAGCTGTTTGTTTTGTATTTCTTTATATTTATATTGTTGGTTTTTGTTAATGTTATTTTAATGTTTGTATATATTATTTTAATGTATAGAATTGAAGAATAAAAGATATGATATACGGTAAATTGTTTAAAATGATGTGTTAAAATAATAAAGTAGTATTTTTGATGTGTTAAAAGGGACTAAAAATAACATTTCTTTATAACTATGCTGGGGAACAAGGCTGGCGAAAGCATTATTTTTCATGAGACTCATTTTCCGTGTCCTTGTGATCATTTTCCTAATATTACAAGACGCAACTGTTTGCTTTCTCTACTAATGGCTCAGCTTTTTTCCCTTTCCTGCTTCCACAAACTTTTGCTTTCTTCCTTTATATCTTGAAGATGATTGAGAGACTTGTCACGTTCCCCTTTGTTACAAAATTCGCATATTAGATTATGCAAAACTTTAATAAAAGTAGATATAGCATTATAGCCTAGGTTTGTAGTTTTTAGGCCAAGATATACCCTGTCCAAATTGTTAATTACCTGGCCAAGCTACGCAACAACACAAATCTTTCACTTGACTGGTCTTCATTAGCGCCTAAGAGGAACTTTAATTTTCGTGGATCATTATTTCTTTCGCTTTTCTGGATCAGACAAGAGACATGCTGTTTTAAGTTGGAGACCCAAATTTATTTGCTTAATTATAAAATCATTACTTTTAAACTTTAAATATATATATATATTTGAAAGAGGATCCAAGTAGAAAATTCTATATGTGATACCCTTCCTATTCTAGTTTATATATAAAATATGATAGGATTTTAATATATTGATTTCTCTTTTGTCATCAGGCTAAGATATTAATTGGTTTTTAATGTAAATGAGAATTTTGATCTGTTTCATGCCCATAGTAGATTTCCTGATAATTTTTTTGTTTTTTTGTTTTTTTGTTTTTTTGTTTTATGAGAGTTCCCTTGTAATTAATTTTAAAACATGTATGCAGTCATTGATTTAATAAAAGCAAGAACCTCAACTGTAAAAGCCTAAACTTCTGACATGTGGCACATTCTTTGAGAGTCTCTTCATTTTTTTAATTAATAATTCTATAATTACAATGGGGTGAGAGGGTAGACTGTAATATGCACTGTAATATAATAATTATTTATATGGTTTAGCTATCAATAGTTTGATTATATTTTTATTACAAGGAATAGTCATTCCTTATAAATAGTTATTCTTTAAAATAAGGAATAACTATTCATGTCTAAAAATGATGTAATAGTTATTTCTTAGTAGGTGTATTAATTTCTACAATTAATATATTTATAAATAAACAAACTTTATATATGCACATAACAATTAAGAAAATAAAAATCATAAAAAAATAACTAATCTCTCTTTCAAATTGAAAAAAATGTTATTTTTTAGGAAATATAATTATATGAGTAAGATATGTCCTAAAATTTATCTTAAATTTGATTTAAAATGCTTTCATTCCATTATTTTCAAAATTCTATTATTGTGTTGTCACCAAACAAATGAATAATAATAAGCATTACATTACAGCATTTTATATTCCTTGTAATATCTATTTCTATTTCTATGTAATTACCATTACAGTCTACCAAACATGCCCTAAATTTTACCGTTAAAAATACCAAGAGGTGTCAACTAGTTAACTACATGACTATTGGTGAGATTCTCTTCATTTAGTTTTCCATCCTAACAAAGTTTACATTTATGTCAAAGTATTAATTTATTGACAAGTACAGATGGAGTAAATGCATATATTAATTATATATAGGTGTGCACTAATTATTTATATATAAGGAATTTATATGATTATCCAAATAATAAGAAAAGTTCTTTTTTTTTTTATATTTCGAATACTTATTATGAAAATAATAATGATGCATCAAAAGTTAAAAAGAAAATTTAATGATGCGTGCAATCAAGAATACTTAAAAAAGTGTATTTTAAATTAGGCAAAATAATTAAATATAAGTAAATCCACTAATGTAATATTGTCATTTTTTTAACTATATTAAGTGGTGCATTAATTATTTAAAATTTAAATTTAAAGTTATTTTTCAAAGATTTATATAAAAAAGCAATTGACTTGAAATATGACATCTTTACTCAAATTTAATTGCTTTTGCAACAAATGAAACAAAATTCAGTAAATAAAAGACAAAAATAGATATAATAATGTACAATCAAGAATGTAAAAATAAATAAATAATAATTGATACACTTAAGTTAGTGAAAATAACAAATTATTTGTCAATTCACTCAAGCAACATATTCATATTCTTAATTTATTAATTTTACTCATTTTCATTTTCTCTCTTTCTAATGACATGTAATATAATTGCTTTTTTCTTTTTTTAATCCATAATATAATTGAATTTGATTTCCTAGTTATTATAACATATATTTACTAAATATTGTACACAGGCCACAAGATAATTTCTTATAAGATATTTTAAAATGCACTATGCATTACATGGGATATCGACTAGTATATATATTATATAATTCATGGATTTTAGCAATGTGCATGCTAGTCATTCTTTACTAGTAACATTTAGCTGGGAATTTTGGATTGCAAACAATTGCTTAAAGTTTTGTTGTTTTGAAGTTGCGTTGATTTGGTTCTCAACTTTTATCATTAATTGTTTGTAATCATTTTATAGGAGGAAACAATATGTGAGACAATAGAAAATGTTGGATTTCAAGCCGCAGTGATCAAAGATGAAACAAATGAGAGATCCACACAAGTATGCAAAATTCACATAAATGGAATGACTTGCACTTCTTGCTCCTCCACTATAGAATCAGCTCTGCAAGCAATTTTCGGTGTACAAAAGGCTCAAGTGGCCTTAGCAACTGAAGAAGCAGAAGTTCATCACAATCCAAAGTTCGTTAGCTACAATACACTATTGCAAGTCATAGAGGACACTGGATTTGAAGCCATAATTATTAGTACTGGGGAAGACATAAGTAAGATAGAGCTTAAAGTTGATGGTATAGACACTGATCACACCTTGAAAATGATTGAAAAGTCTCTCCAAGTGATTCCAGGGGTTCAAGAGATAGTCATATACCCTGAATGCAACAAAGTTTCCATTTCTTATGAACCGGATATGGCAGGACCAAGAACTTTCATCAGCATCATTGAGTCAACTGGGAGTGGACATTTTAAAGCAACAATATATCCTAGAGAAGGAAGAGAAGCTCGTAGAAAGGCAGAAATTAAGCAATACTATAGACTCTTTTCATGGAGTTTGGTTTTTACGATTCCCGTGTTTTTAACATCCATGGTTTTCATGTATATCCCTGGAATTAGGATTCTATTAGATAAAAAACTATACAATATGATGACTGCTGGTATGCTCTTGAGGTGGGAGCTATCTACTCCAGTGCAATTCATCATAGGCAGGAGATTCTACATAGGGTCCTATAAAGCTTTAAGCCATGGTTCTGCTAATATGGATGTTCTTATTGCCTTGGGAACAAACTCAGCCTACTTCTATTCTGTCTACTCACTCTTTAGGGCTGCTTACTCTAGAGATTTCAAGGGTACAGATTTCTTTGAGACTAGCTCAATGCTTATTTCATTTATTCTATTAGGAAAGTATTTAGAAGTTTTGGCAAAGGGGAAGACATCAGAGGCCATTGCCAAGCTTATGGACTTGGTACCCGAAACAGCTATATTGTTAACTCTGGACCATGAAGGAAATGTGCTAAGTGAACAAGAAATTGATAGCCGGTTAGTACAAAAGAATGATGTGATTAAAATTATCCCCGGGGCCAAAGTTGCTGCAGATGGTTATGTTCTGTGGGGGGAAAGCCATGTAAATGAGAGCATGATAACAGGAGAAGCAAAAGCAGTGGCAAAAAGGAACGGAGACAAAGTGATTGGAGGAACTGTGAATGAGAATGGGGTGTTGCACATCAAAGCAACTCAAGTAGGTTCTGAGAGTTCCCTTTCACAGATTGTTCGTCTTGTTGAGTCAGCACAGATGGTTAAAGCTCCAGTCCAGAAGTTTGCAGACCACATTTCCAAATATTTTGTGCCTCTAGTATGTATTACAAATGCTCTATCCTTCTACTGATTTTTTTTTTGGTTAAAGTTTGTACTTAGTATTGTTTTGTTTAGGGAAGCCTTTGTTAACAATTAACGTTCTTTTGCAGGTCATTATGCTTTCATTTTCAACTTGGTTTGCCTGGTTTATGGCTGGAAGTTTCCACAGCTACCCAAAATATTGGATACCATCTTCCATGAGTAGCTTTGAGCTTGCACTGCAGTTTGGGATCTCTGTCATGGTCATAGCATGCCCTTGTGCACTAGGCCTAGCAACCCCAACTGCTGTTATGGTTGGTACTGGAGTTGGTGCATCTCAAGGGGTACTAATTAAAGGTGGTCAAGCTTTAGAAAGTACACATAAGGTAGCAATGTGAAATTCATCTTCGAATTTGCTTATTTATATGAAAATGACGGACATTGCGCTGTATCCACTTTACTTCGTATTGAATTGCTTAATACTAATTCTGCCAATCAACTTAAATCTGAATTTATTTGAACTTCAAATTTTCTGTAGGATACTGCCAATTACTTAACTTGAGGAAATTATTTCCTATTCCTTAGAAACTGTATGTTTTCCACTTATCATTCTTAGGTTTACATCCTTTGTATCTGTTTATTCTTGTAGATGAACTGCATTATGTTTGACAAGACTGGGACTCTTACAGTTGGGAAACCAGTTGTAGTTAACACACAAATTTTGAATAATATGGAACTTCGAGAATTCTATAAGCTCATTGCTGCAACTGAGGTACGCCTCTTTTTTTTCCTGTGGAATGCCTTTTTCTTTTAGAGACCTTATCTTTGTAGCAAAAATGACATTATGCAACTCTGGAATTGATAATGTTGGCTTGAAATGTCTGTCTTAGGTAAATAGTGAGCATCCACTAGCCAAGGCCATTGTGGAATATGCCAAGAAATTAACAGAAGATAAAGAGAAACCTGTATGGCCAGAAGCACAAGACTTTGTCTCCATTACCGGCAATGGAGTGAAAGCTATTGTTGAGAACAAGAAAATAATTGTGGGCAACAAGAGCTTGATGTTGGACCAGAACATTGCCATTCCAGTGGGTGCTGAAGATATGCTTGCACAAGCTGAAGGCATGGCTCAAACTGGGATTCTAGTATGTATAGATAAGGAAGTCGCCGGAGTCGTGGCCATATCTGACCCACTTAAACCAGGTGCTAAAGATGTCATTTCCATTCTAAAGTCCTTGAAAATTAGAAGCATAGTGGTGACAGGTGATAATTGGGGAACTGCCAATGCCATTGCCAAGGAAGTTGGAATTGAAACTGTTATTGCAGAAGCCAAACCAGAGGATAAAGCAAAGATAGTGAAGGATTTTCAGGTACGTAAAGAACATCACTTAGTGCAAGATTGGTTTTAAGCATGGATATATGCCATACCTCTACCTCCATTAATATCCTTTTGCAGATTAAATGTTAAATATCATTGACACAATCATAGCCTAGCCCCAAGCCCAAGTGTTGTCATATGCTTGAAGACTTTAAAACATAGACGTTCTTTTTTCTCATTCACAGGCTTCAGGCTACACTACGGCAATGGTAGGAGATGGCATCAATGACTCACCAGCACTTGCTGCCGCAGATGTTGGAATGGCCATTGGTGCTGGCACAGATATTGCTATTGAGGCAGCTGATATTGTTCTCATGAAAAATAACTTAGAGGATGTGATAACTGCTATTGATCTTTCCAGGAAGACCTTTTCACGTATACGTCTAAACTACATTTGGGCTTTGGGATATAATCTGATTGGCATTCCAATTGCTGCTGGGACCCTTTTCCCATTAACTGGATTTCGTTTACCACCATGGATTGCTGGAGCTGCAATGGCAGGCTCTTCTGTCAGTGTGGTTTGCAGCTCTCTCTTATTAAAGAATTACAAGAGATCACAAAAGCTGGATAACCTGGACTTACACGAAATACAAATTGAGTAATCGACAGTGATGGTTTTGATCCATATTTGTCCTCATGCATATAGGAGTTAAGGTCTCCGTGGAATAAATTTAGGCAGTGTTGATTGGTGAAAAATTGTAAATAGAATAAGGTTAAAATATCATTTTAGTTTTTATATGTTGAGGTCACAGTCAATTTCGTCTCTATATTTTAATAGTAATAAATTTAGTCTCTATCTATATATATTTAAAAACTGAAGCGCAGAGTTTAATGTTGCCGCGTTTTTGTTAAGCCATATTAGCAACACATCATCAACCTATTTTCAATATTTTCTCTCTCTTTTTAAATTATTTTTCTCCTTATTAATTTGCCACTTTACAATTACACATTCTCCGACATTTACTTATTTTTACCTTTTTATCTCTCCACTACTCTATACCTTAACTTAACTACAATTTCTCTATCCTTTCATCTTTCTTTTATTTTGACTCTTCTTCTTCCCAATTTTTTTACTATAAAAATTTGTTATCTATTCCATTTAATCTATATTTTGCTCACACAAAAAAGTGAATACTCTCTCTCTCTCTCTCTCTCTCTCTCTCTCTCTCTCTCTCTCTCTCTCTCTCTCTATATATATATATATATATATTCTTTCTTTTGGTGGATGTTTAGTTCTTTATATTGATGAATTTTTATGTTTAATTAACACTAATTTAGGTTGATATGATTTGGTTATATTTTAATTTTTTATCTTTTCAATTTTATTTTCTTTGTTTGTTAATTATTACATGTTATCCTATGAAATTACATAGGGGTGGCAAAATTAGACACGACCCGCGAACTCGACACGACATGACACAAAATTAGTAGGTTATAGGTTGAAGCTTAATGGGTTTGTGTCATATTCAGGTTGACACGATTGACCCTTTTAATAAACGGGTTGGGTTAGTGTTCATCATATGAAACTCGTTTGATCTGTCTAACCCGTTTAATTAAATGACATTTTACCAATATACCCTTCAAACCCTAAGTATAAAACTAATTAGTTATTGTGATTTATTTTCTTTGACATATTATGATTGACTATTTGTGATATTGTAATATGATTTAGTTTTGAATAATTATTTGTGATGTAGTTACTCATTAGTTTTGAATTTTAAATTAAAAATATTTATTTGTTTGGTTTTTCATAATTCATATTAATTTGGTTAATACTAAAATTAGTTTTTTTTTCTTCATTTTGGTAAAATTTGATAAACAGGTCGACATGACTGACCCGTTTAATAAATGGGTTGTATTAGGGTTAAGGAATCATGACTCGTTTAATAAATATGTTGGGTTAGGGTTGACCCATATAGTTGAATACTCATAAGTCGACACGACATGAACCCGACACGCGAACACAAATTGCCACCCCTAAAACTATAGAATCATTTAATGTTATTCTATTACATAGCATGACTTTGATAATTTAGTGTTTATAACTATACATTTTCTTTTGAATATTCTTCTACTCATTTTCTTTTATATAATTTTGTTATTTGTCTCACATTCTCTTCCAAAAAGGTGATTGTTCTCTCTCTCTCTCTCTCTCTCTCTCTCTCTCTCTCTCTCTTATTAATTCTTTCTTGCAACTCTATTTTAGATTGATGATTTTTTTTTTTTTTTTTGTGCCTCTTCTTTTGGATGATACACTTTGGTGGTGTGTTTTTTGAGTTATATATCACATGTACTCTCTATCCCTCTTATAGTTTTGGTTTGAATTAATTTTTAGATATTTTAGAAGTGAAATGATTATGTATTTGAATATCTCTATAAATTATTTGAATAATATCAATTGTAAATTTGTGATAAGATTTGGTTATTATGAAAATCTTCTCAAAAGAATGAGAAATTCAAATAATTAATTTTGAAACTCAAAAATTTTAGTTGTACGTAGAACAAAAAAAAAAAAACCATAACACTCTATACACAAGTTTGAATAATATAGATCACTGGAAAAAAGAATACTATTTCTATCTTTTATCTCCAAAAAAAAAAATAATGGAATAATATTAATCAAATGCACCTAATTTTTTTTTTTTAACTCAAAATAATGATTGATGTTGTAAGGACTAGATTTGAGTCCCTAGCCCAAACGATGGATGGACCTACGCCCAAAAAACCCAAAACAATGAATTTATAGAGAGTAAGTTGAAAAACTGGGTAAAAATGAGTTGGATCACAAATAAAGTTGGCTCAATAGACAAGAACAGAGAAACGGATTGAATTAAATTAGAGAATATTGTCCTCAGCACAGTCCGAGGAGATTAGTTCTTATATACTCCTTACAAGTTTGGTTACAGAGTTGGTTTTTGATTGCTACAGTGTTTCTTTTGTGATTTTCCGATCCCCTATCCATGGAGGATCTCCTACATTATATAGTTCCCTTTTAACTATCTTGATCCTACACTTATTGATTATTTAAGCTACTACTCGAGTGTTTGTCCCATCAGACACCCTTTCAGGCCTTCTATAAGTTGTGGTAACCAAGATAGCACTGTTTAGGGGTCTTCTCCACATAAATGCAGCTAGAAAGTTAGTTGCAGGGCATTTAATGGGGTGGCAGCAGCTTTTCCTTAGATATTTCCTAACTCCCATTCTTCTAGTACGTTCAAAGTGCACGCCCCTCTCAGTGAAATTTCCTATAGGGTCATTTTGGGCAATAGAATATGCATTTGACATGTGCTTCGTTCATCTGAAAAGACAATCCTCCTCGGACCACCTTTCTCGACCTCTCCACTTGCATGTTACTTATAGAACTCTGAACTTGACATCCTCATTGTTGTTTATCCATCCTTTGACTAATCAACATCCTCGGCCACAACCCAAGGCCCAATATACAATTTTGGGCCCTTATCCCTACAGATGTATTTGTAGAGGTGGAGAGATGAAGAATAATTTTAAAAATAATATCTCCAGTACGTTTTATAGAATAAATCATATATTATACCACGTTACAAAATATTGTATATTCCCACGCATTGCGTGGGTCTGTGACTAGTTATTTTTAACTTGCAATCAATTTGATCTCTACTATTAACTCACTAACGAAAACACCTATGTAGCAAATGGTGTATATTGGTGGCACACTTAAAGATGATGTAGTGATGTGCTACTAAAATAATCTAGGGTAGGCTAGGTGAAATTTCTTGGCCTCACGAGAGAAAGAGAGAAAGATGCATAGGGTTTTTGAGTTCTTTATATATATAACCAACTTAATTGAGATAGAGAAGATGAGGCTTTTCAAGGAAGCTTCAATCTTTTAAAGAAGTCAAGAGCTTTAGGCTATAGAAATTAGACACTAGACAGAGAAATTGAGGTGACTGAGTGAGAGAAAGTCTAGAGCTTCAACCAAAATGAACGAAATGGAGGTTTAAATGACCTATTTAAAAAGGAAAAAAGGGAGATGGACAGATGGACATGAATGCTTGGCACTAGCCCAATTAGATAAAACAATAATAATTAAAGCCCTTTAATTTTGGTTTGGACAAGTGATCCAACTCCCAATTAACTAAATGATTAATTAGATATATGTTTTTTTGTTAAACTCATATCAAACTTATAACCAAGCTCATAAACAAGTCAAACTTGACTTGCTTGGTATTAAGCCCTATTGTTCATGAATAATACTTTTTATTTGGGCTCGACTTGTTTATTAAACAAAACCTAAACAAAGGCTCAAGTTTGAATTTTTTATAAATAAGCAAATATGAACGAGTTTTTTATATGGTCAAGACTAAACAATTTTATGAATGACTTGAATCATTTATGGTCCTACCTACTAAAGCCTGATTACAACAAAACTTTCTTCCTAACATAAATTGACACCACTTTAAGATTAATCTATCAAATTATTATGATTATGATTTGAGCCCCTTTTTTTAAGAAAATATTGGACCTATTCAACTGCGTTATCGGACAAGGACAATATATATTTATTGCAATAAAAAAAACAGTTGACTTGTAAACTAGTATAAGATTATTACATAATTTTTTAGTGAATAGATTATTACATATTTCAATTACATTGCTTGATGAAGACGGAGCAATCATATAATGTCAATAGCTAATATAAGCTATTACAAAATTGTTTTCGCTTTTTATATTACACTAGCAGCAGATCCATGTGATGCGTGAGAATAAATAAATATTATATATGGGGCATGTAATATATAAAAAGTAAGAATTATTTCAAATATTGTCTATTTAAAAAAAAATGATTTCTACAAATATTTTTTTTATCTTTTTATCTCTACAAATATATCATTCTATTATTTTTTTTGTGTTTGTTTAATATTTTTTAAGGTGAATCATATTCTCCTAACTTTTGTGTAATGTGTTATATTTGCCTAATATACAACTAAAATTTATAAGTTTCAAAAATATTATTCAAATTTCTCATCTCTTTTTTTTTTTTTTGAACAAAATTTCTCATCTCTTAAGAAATAAGGAGATTATCATAATAATCAAAACTCATCAAAAAATTACTATGTTATCTTAACCAAAATTAAAATGAAACCAAAGGAATAAAAGATATACTTTATAATTAATTATTACTCAAAAAAAATTGGTAGGCATATTCAAATTCATAGCCATGTAGATTTTATATATATATATATATATATATATATATATAAACTGAAATTTCTATTTAAAAAAATAAAAACTAACTATTAACCCAAGCCAAAATTCAACCAAAACTATAAAAGAGAGAGAGAGAAGGCTTTATGATGGAGAATTAAAAAAACACAATACCAAAATACAAACTAAAAAAAAAAAAAAACCATCAACCTTAATTAGAGTTATAAGAAATAATAAAAATTCACCAAAAGAAAGTAGAGAGAGAGAGTTTTTGTGTGAGAAAAATATGGATTAAATAAGAAAAATGATAACAAATTTATCAAAACAAAATGGGGAGAAGAATAGTCAAAATATAAGAAAGAGAAAATGATGAAAAAAGTGTAATAGAAAAGTATAGAATAGTGGGAAGATAAAAAAGCAAAGAGAGAGAGGAAAGGTTAGAAGAAATGTAACAGTAGATGTGGACTAACAAGGAGAAATTTTTTTTTTTTTTTTTTTTTGGGAATAGGGAAAAGAAAAGTTTAAAAAGAAAAAAGAAAATATAGAAAATAAGTTGATGATGTAGCTGCTGATGTGGCTCAATAAAAGCGTAGCAATAATAAATGTTATGCTTCAACTTTTAAATATATATAGATTCGTGGAGATTAAGTTATGTCAAAAGCTAAAAAGTGATTACAAAACTGCCTAGTTACTTCTTATTCCATGCTATGACTTTGGTTTTTTATTCCAATACAGCTAAATAGAAGCTCCAAGCCTTCAACGAACAGTTGCTGGTGCCAAGTGAATTAGGGATTCGTTGGAATGACATGAAACTTCAAAAAAAATTTATTTTTTTATATATAAGATAGAAATTCTACTCTAACCTAATTTAAATGTATAAATATGTATGTAAAATTCCCTTCTGGAAACTTAAATCCCAGCCCTTACTCCTCCACATCCCACAAGCATTTATACTTGTCGAGTGACCATCACACCAAAGGTGTGCGATAGTCTTCAAAATTGTTGTTAGTAGTTGGTGACTTTGTTGTATTCTGAAAGTGATTAATTTCTTTTAATCCGTTAGCAAACTCTTTCAAGTGATTAATCTTTCAAAAGTGCCTCAAACTTACATTAATTGCTTTTCCAATTATAGATTCCCTCTCAACTTTCTAACAAAATAATATTCTATTTCTTTGTCATTGCCTCTTTTTTAGAAGTTACCAAACACTACACTGAAGAAATTAAATACATCATTATTCCTTTTATATATATATATATATATATATAATGTTATATATCTTCATATATTATAAAGAAACACGAGTCATCGTTCTAGGGTAGCTCGACCCATCAAAGACCCAATAAGAATAATAGGAATAAAAACCCATAAATAGATTCATGTCTTGTACCGATTAAATTGATTTTTTTTTTTTTTTTTGACAATCAACGATATAACCCCATCCGGGACCACTTGAACCTAAGTTCATAAACCCCTCGAGCCTTTAAGACTTGGGGAAGTACCAACTCACCTATCCGACCCGACCCATTTGACAGGTCAATGATTAGTTACAAGTGAAGGATCCAATGCATATTCACGTAAGCTGTATTGGCTGGGCTGGGGCTTTGCCTCTGATTTTGATGAGGCAAGTTTTTGTTGCTTCCCATCAAAACGGATAGAAGTTGAGACTCACGTCACAAATTCACAACATCTACTAGTGTACGTATCATTACAGAAAATCAGAAATAGGAATGGAATGTGATTGCTCCATCTATCGTAATCAAGCAAACGTAGGTGGAGTGGTACTCGTGGACCCGTTGGATTGATTGTAATGTAACTCTCTGTTATAGTTTACAGTTAAGCTGTTTTCCATTGCACTAAATGGCATATCTAATGCCCTTATCCCATTACACAATTGAATACTTCAAATATTGTGGAAAAAAATAAAACTCTCAACTCATAGGAACTTGATAGATTTATATATATATATATATATATATAAACGTGGTCAGTGTCAATTAATATTTAGGAAGATCATGATTCTGTAAATTTTGCTGGGCGTGCGTATCTCATATCAGGATTCAGTGTTTTGCATTTTTTAGTTTTGGTGGTCAAAACTCAAAAGTCAAAACAAATTAGGGTTATAACCTTCGAGAAAAAAAAAAAAAAAAAGTATTTGAATTTTTTTTTCTTTGCTTCTTTCCCCCTTTTATATAATGAACAACCAAAGCAGAAACTCATAGGAATATTGTGGGTCATATATGCTTATATATTTTATGGAAGTTATATATCAAAATTAATGACATTATGCTTTTTTATGACAAATAATTATGAATGAAGACTTTTTTTTTTTTTTTTTTTTTTTGAGAATGGAATGAAGACTGATATGAAGGAGAGATTAAAATATAATTAAGTCAATGGTGGGTTGGTCCCCAAACAAAACGTTAGCTCTCACACACCAATGAACTTCCATGTGACTTTTTTATTTTTCTTTTTTTAGGAATTTCCATGTGACCTAATGATGCACGTTTACATGAGTGTATGATAAAAGGTAAAAGTTTCCTATTGCTTAATAATAAGGAGTTTAAGATCCTTACACATGAACATGTCCTTTACAATTACCCTCTGTGTATATATATAATTCAATAATTACAACTGAGAATAAATAAATAAAAGCTATCAATGAAAACGGATAAAATTTGAGACACATCACAAAACACAAATTCACAACATATATACAGGAGAGAGCATATTGTCGACGAATTAATATGGCTTCAACAAGATAACTGATGCACCATCTTATGGTTCACAAATTCTTTCTGTAGCATAGAACAACTTATGTGGCAAGTGGCATCATCATCATCATCCATTTAAGCGTGTGGTGCTTCAAGTAATCATACTTAAAACTTAAAAGCTAATCAAAAACTGCTTGTGTGTAGGTGATAAGTCTGTGTCAAGTCATAACTCATTCGAGTCCTCTCTCTCTCTCTCTCTCTCATTAGACAAAAGGTGGATGAAAAAAGATAATATATTTATCTCTCTATTCCCCACTGATTCCAGATCCTTTTTATTTTTTTAAGTTTCATAATTAATAATTAAGCTTCCATTTGTAACACGCAAGATTTGCAATATTTTATGCTGTTGCGTTTCATAGCAATGGAATTCCTTTTTTACATTCCATTCTATTCAGCCACTTTAAATCTTTTTTGGTTGTCTTTGATTGCGTTTCCGGTTTTCCTTCTTTGAAATACGAGAGTAGGCCTTTATCTTCGTTGTGACTTGTGATGCTATTTATTTAGAAGGACAAGACTTTAGTACAATACTTAAATGTTGTTTTTTATATTCTCTTTTTAAAATTCTGTCATGTAAATTTTTTTCACAAGATAGAAGTGTATTATTTAGCTAAATAGTCACATAACTGAATTTTAAAAGAGGAATCTAAGGAATAACACCTAAAATACTGTATTTAAATTTTGTCATATTTTGGAAATTATTAGTAATAGAATGTTGTCAACGAACAACATTACTGCAATAACAGCACTGAGAATCGGAAATGAGAAATTTGAACATATATCTCTGTTATCTTGGATACCCAAAGCATAGTTGATTGTTTCTATTTTTTCTTAAATTATATAACTAGTTTAGTATTTGATATTTAAAAATATTAATAAAAAATAAAATGGTTGTCGGCTCTTGCCATTTACACTATATTGTTCAAGCCTTGAACAATGCTTATCAAACTTTACCATAGAGTACAAACCTAGTCCTGGCCCGTCGAATAAAATGATTAATACTATAACTTGGTCGAAAACACTAAAATATTTTATCAAACTTTAAGTTGTTCTGAATGAATGAATACTCAATACAATTTAACTTGGTGCATATATGTCAACTTATTTATTGTTTTTTTATATAGGGTATATATGTCAACAATTCAAATATCAGTTTTTTTTTTTTTTTCAAGAACTTTGTAGTTCACTCGTCAGCACCTCTTAACGTTTCTAATATAGACATTTTAAATTTTCGACTTCGTTGTAACTATTAAATTACCCCTATATATATATATATATATATATTTTTTTTTTTTTTTTGTTTTCTACTACTTAGTGTAAAAGAAGAGACAGCAGGAGCCATATCTTATGTTTTCCACAAACCAATCTAACTGCCAGAGCTTATGGCTTCGAAGGATGTGAGCTCTGGCCACAAAGACCAAGAACTTCGACCCTTACGAGTTGAATTAGTACCTATGACTAAGAAAGAGAGGCAAGAAAGAACAAAAGGTATATATATGCGTGTAAAGAAAACGTGAGCCAAAAATGGTTTTTGAATAGGACATATTTCAGTTTCTACCACTTTTCCCACCTGTCTTTACTCTTGATCATAGTGTTCAATTCGTCGCGTAAGTGCAATTCCTAAGTTGGCTTCCCAGAAAGAAAAGCTTAATAATTTGGTTTAGTGTCATATGGGATGTCAGTTTCTTAAAAATTGTTTAGAATTGTTCGTGCAAGGCTTTTAGTCTTTAGTGGGAATAGCTAGTGAACTACACATATTAATCCTACTTAACATTTAGCGTTTTCCTCAAGAAATGGTGGACCCCTGAACTGTGTTCAACCATATCGTTTTTAAACTATAAATAGTTATGATTTCGCAACATGGTGGAGTATTAAAATGTGTGTCCAACTATGCAAAAAAGGCAGCACTAACAAACCTCCCATCCTCAAACTTCATATTCTGGTTCTTCCATATATCCCTTTTTCTTTTTTAAATTTGCACAAAAGCTCACTTTTTAAAGGGTAAGGAATAGTGTATAGAGAAAGAATTTAGCTTTTTTGATTTTTAGTGAGAGACACAAATATATATCATATATGCACATGGCTATGGCCACCAAGCTTCGAGCAATATCGAGTTTCATTTGCAACAAATGTGCTGGGAACCTAACTCCAAGCCCAAACTACCCCCCAACGCCTAAGCAAACAAGAGGAGAATCTGAATTAGCAAAGGCCTTGTTCTCAGTCACCGGAATGACAGACTCGACGTGTGCTGTTCCGGTCGAGAAGACCATCAATGGGCTTCCTGGGATACATGAGGCCGTCGTAGATGTCCTCAGTAATAGGGCACAAGTCCTCTACTACCCGAGTTTAATCAACGTAAGTTTATTTTCAACCACTTTGTGTTTTCATGATTTGATGTACATGTCTCTTTGTTTCTTTCTTTGTTTTGTTCATAACATGTTTCCCAGAAAATATAATTAATTAGTGCTCTCTTTTTTCTTTTTCTTTTTTATCATGAAGGTGATTGAGATCGATGGTTTGAGGCATCCAAAAGAAAAAGTTTTAATTGTATAGTTACACACTTATATATGGGATAGTTACACACTTTTTTTTTTTTCCCTCAAAAAATAAAAATGTTTTGAAACACAATTTCACAATTATAAATGAAATCTTATTTTCAGAAAAACGATACATGAGAGTATGCAATAAATAAGGAGTATGCAACAAAATTTAGCCTGTAATTTCACATTGCTACCAAGTTTTACTATTTACATACATGGTACACCTAATGATATTCATTCTTTCCTTAAAGAAAAAGGATATTCATTTACGGGTCATGTATATCTGGACGATGTTGTGTGTGAGACATCATATCAGACATGACATTACTATTGCAATTATTTTTCTTTTAAATGCTAGCCCATGGAGAAGGAAAGAAAATATTCGAATTTTTTAATTTTTAAATAAAGTTCGCAGTAACGAATATTTCTTTCTTATTAGACTAACAAAAAAAAGGTATTTTATCAACAACAAAAAAAAAAAAAAAAAAAAAAAAATAGATACGGTTAGGTATGTTTGATATTATTCTCTAAAAAAAAGGGTATGTTTGATATGATTCTTCCTCCTTTTGTTCGAAAAAAAAAAATATTCGTATAAAATTCTTATCAAGAAAAAATGTATTAAAATATTTAAGTAAATTTTCCAGCTGGAAATTAATTGAACAAGCATGATTCATGATGGACATTTAGTCATTTACTAACTCAGCCAAAAAAAAAAAAAACAAAGATGAAGTTTTACCAACCTTACATGAATATACTCTACGAGTTATTATGGTATATATAAACTTTAAAATTAATTTTGGTTCTTATGTTTCATTGTAACATATGTTAACTAGAGAAGTATATAGTTATTTCTCAAAAAAAATAAAAAAATAAAATAAAAAAGAGAAGTATATAGTTAGGAAAATATTCTATACTACGTACCCTTCATTTTTGAATAATAATAATATTATTATTATTAAATTATTTGGCGGCATTTTCTTTCCAAAATGTTGGGTCTTTTAGCCATTTGAAGCTCCCGAAAACTACCGTATATCCAATGTCTAAAAAATAATACTAATAAATAAATAAAAACTTTTAACATGAGAGCTCTAAAATTTCCAAATCGTTCTCAAAGTTAAAGGACTCACAGTCAAAGCTTTGTAAAGGTAGAAATCACTATTTTTGATGACAGATATTTTGTGTGTGCGTGTCCTTTTCATTTTCTTTAATAATTCAAGACGTAACCTACTTATGTTCCCTAATAAATGGCCCTCCCTTTACTTTTTACAAACTTTCGCTTTCTTCCTTTGCTTGAAGTTGACCGAGTTTGAATGACTTGCCATGTTCATCACGAAACATACGCATATAATTAACATTTGTATAATTGAGGCTAAGGAACAGCCCTGTCCGAATTGTTGATTCCCTGCCCAATTTGTGCACTAGGCCCCCAACCCCAATTAACTTTATGTACTTGACCCTTCATCTTGGGGCCAATGCTGCTTTAACTTTGTTTGATCATTCTTTCATACGTTTTCCTTTTTCTGTGTCATACTTGACATTTTAATTTGGTCGCCCAAAGATAACGTAAAATAAAATCATTACATTAATTGTTTTATTAAAGGGAGGAACCTAATGAAAACTCTATATTTGAATTTGACTTTGAGTAACGGTCCGTTTGATTAAAGATTTCTAGTATTATTGTTTAGTTTTCAATGTTGTGGAAAAAATACGTGTTTGAATGTTATAAAAATACGTGTTAAAAATATTATTATTATTTAAATACTGAAAACTGTTATTGAAATACTGGTACCAAACAGCCCCTAAATTGAGCTCAACCTTGGGTATGATTTTTGAAATGTAATCAGCCGATTCAGCCCAACTAAACTGCTCCGAGTTCAGCTAAACAGGTCTAATTTTTTAAGCCCATAATAGGATCCCTCGTTAGGTAAAGCCATGCATGAAGTTAGGGAAGCATTCATTGGCCCATAATTAATTAGGTGAATTGGGCCTTTTTGTTCTTTGATAGAAGGATGCCCTCCTTTGTTTTTGAGGGCCATGGTGAGGGAGATGGGGGCCATCCTTTTGTGATTGTGTTTGTTTCCTTTAATAAAGCAGTAGTATCATACAAAGAAGTTATTATTTTTTATCACAATTATCTTAAGTGGCACAAGTATAATCCTTTTTGTGAAATGATCACAGCGTGCGCAGTGATTTATAGTTAATCCTCCTTGTGAAGTGTAGTATAATTTTTTTTAGGATTTTCGTAGGAAGTTTTTTAATGACCCACGTATGCTACTCATTTTGTGGTATATGATATCATTAACATATGAGAAATTAGTTTTCACTATATCATTGGTTTTTAATTAATAGGCGAAACTACAATATTAGTCTCTCGAGTTTACCTTGTGTGTGCAATTAATCCCTTAAGTTTCAACTGAACACAATTGATTCCTGAAGTTTGAAAAATGAGTTGTATTAGTTCTTTTACTAAATATCGTTAGTAATGTTACTTACATGGCTAACAAAATAATGACTTAGCATTTTTTTTAATTATGTGGCATTTTTTAATTAAAATAATGAGTTTCCATGTTAGAATTTAAATCATATCTAAATCATACTGACCCGATTGAAATCAAATCTGATTTTTGTTTAACAAACGCACAATGGCGCAAGAGAGAGAAGGGGAAGAGAGAGATTTTTGTGTCAACTCTGTACCAGCTTTGTATATGGACCTTGTTGTCTTTCATTTTTAGTTGAATGAGTGCAAATTTTCCAATAATAAATAAATCGCTGAGTTAGCATATACCAAACTGCTGCCAAAATTTCTTGTGTCTATACTTTCTATGAGAAAAGTTCATTTATATTGAAGTCTGAAATGTCCTTCACCATTCAAATAGAACTAAGGTAAGTACAAACCATTTTAAAGGTATGATATTGTCCTCAGTTGTGAATCAGTGCGACGCCGCTACCCAAATTTTTTTTTATTAAAAAAACATACCCAACCAACAAAAAATAATTGAACATTCCAAACCCAATTTCAAATGGAATGATAATATCTAGTCAAAATTATTAAGAAACAGAAATGCTTATTTGTTTAAATTGGGAGCATAACAACATGAGAGAAAAGGGCAATATCTGTGAGGCTTTCCGAAGAGGGGAGGAGGAGCAACACAGTGTCGGTGGCTATGTGAGCAAGAAGACACACTAGTGGCTGGCATCGCTTGGAGTCAAGATGCCACTGTCTCCAGCGAAGGGCAGAGGCGTTGCCGACAACGGCTATGGTCCACTCAGTCTCTTTCTCCCCCTTCTCTCTTGTGCCGTTGTGCGTTTGTGAATCCAAAATCACAAACGTATGTGATTTTATTTGGAACCAGGTTGTGATTTTAGATTTGATTTAAACTGAGTCAATTTGATTTAGATTTGATCTGACATGGAAACTAATTATTGTAATTTTTTAATTAAAAAATGCCACATCATTAAAAAAATGTCAAGTCATTATTCTGTTAGCCACATAAGTAACACCACTAACGGCAGTTAGTAAAAGGACTAATACAACTCATTTTTAAAACTTGAAAGACTAATTGCACTCACTTGAAACTTAAAGAACTAATTGCACATATAAAGTAAACTAGAGGGACCAACATTGTAGTTTCGCCTAACTAATATGTATATGAAGAATGTGAGCATATTACTCGAGTGAATTTACAATTATTTAATTATTTCAACTAACTTAGCATCTTAACCACATAATTCTCTTTTTATAGTACATGATAACATTAACATATGGAAAATTTTTAATTATACTATGTGTCATAATATAATTGTATAATTAATATAAACTGTTAAATGTATTTAAAAAGATGCATTGTACTGCAAGTAAGCGAGCTAAATTGCATTGAGTAATTGAAGGACTATTATAAAGTTGCATTAATTAATTCTTAGCAGTATCATATTGTTTAATCATTTTATAGGAGGAAAGAATACGAGAGACTATTGAAAAAGTTGGATTTCAAGCCACATTGATCAAAGATGACACAAACGAGAGATCCACACAAGTATGCAAAATACGCATAAGTGGAATGACTTGTACTTCTTGCTCCTCCACTATAGAATCAGCTCTAAAAGCAATTTCAGGTGTGCAAAATGCCCAAGTGGCCTTAGCAACTGAAAAGGCAGAAGTTCATTATAATCCAAAGTTTGTGAGCTATAGTCAACTGTTGCAAGTCATAGAAGAAACTGGATTTGAGGGCACACTTATTAGTAGTGGGGATAATATCAACAAGATAGAACTCAAAGTTGATGGTGTAGACACTGATCATTCCTTGAATATGATTGAAAAGTCTCTCCAAGTGCTTCCAGGGGTTCAAGAAGTAGAAATATACCCTGAACTCAGCAAAGTGTCCATTTCTTATGAACCAGATATGGCAGGACCCAGAACTTTTATCAGTGTCATTGAGTCAACTGGGAGTGGAAATTTCAAAGCAACAATATATCCCAGAGAAGGAGAAGAAACTGGCAGACAGCAGGAAATTAAGCAATATTATAAATTCTTTGTATGGAGTTTGGTTTTTACGATTCCCGTGTTTTTAACATCCATGGTTTTCATGTATATCCCTGGAACTAAGATGGTATTAGATACCAAACTTGTCAACATGATGACTGTTGGTATGATGTTGAGGTGGGAGCTCTCTACTCCAGTACAGTTCATCATAGGCAGAAGATTCTACATAGGAGCCTATAAAGCTTTGAGCCATGGTTCTGCTAATATGGATGTTTTGATCGCCTTGGGAACAAATTCAGCCTACTTTTATTCTGTCTACTCAGTGTTAAGGGCTGCTTACTCTAAAGATTTCAAGGGTACAGATTTCTTTGAGACTAGCTCAATGCTTATTTCATTTATTCTACTTGGGAAGTATTTAGAGGTTTTGGCTAAGGGAAAGACATCAGAAGCCATTGCCAAGCTTATGGACTTGGCGCCTGAAACAGCTGTATTGCTAACTCTGGATGATGAAGGAAATGTGATAAGTGAACAAGAAATTGATAGCCGGTTAGTACAAAAGAATGATGTGATTAAAATTATCCCCGGGGCCAAAGTTGCTGCAGATGGTTATGTTCTGTGGGGGGAAAGCCATGTAAATGAGAGCATGATAACAGGAGAAGCAAAAGCAGTGGCAAAAATGAACGGAGACAAAGTGATTGGAGGAACTGTGAATGAGAATGGGGTGTTGCGCATCAAAGCAACTAGAGTAGGATCAGACAGTGCCCTTTCCCAGATTGTTCAACTTGTTGAATCAGCACAAATGGCTAAAGCACCAGTCCAGAAGTTCACTGACCGCATTTCTAAATACTTTGTGCCTCTGGTAAGTATGTATTACCAATGCTTTATCCTCTTTCTGGATACCTTTTGATAAAGTTTTTACCTATTATTAGTTTGTTTGTGGAGGCATTTGTTATCAGATAGCTTTCTTTTGCAGGTCATTATGCTTTCATTTTCAACTTGGCTTGCCTGGTTTTTGGCTGGAAGGTTCCACAGCTACCCAAAATCTTGGATACCATCTTCCATGAGTAGCTTTGAGCTTGCACTTCAGTTTGGGATCTCTGTCATGGTCATAGCATGCCCTTGTGCTCTAGGCCTAGCAACCCCAACTGCTGTTATGGTTGGTACTGGAGTTGGTGCATCTCAAGGGGTACTAATTAAAGGTGGCCAAGCTTTAGAAAGTGCACATAAGGTAATATACTAATATTGTGGAATTCATCTCGGAATATGCTATTTTATATAAAAATTGAAAATGTTGTCTCTATCCATATTACTAAATATTGAAAACTTAATCCTACTTCTTCCTATCAGTATCAACTTGATTCCTCGAATCTAAATTTATTAGAACTTCAAAATTGTCCTTAGAATACTGCTGTTCAACATTATGGTTAAGCGACAAGAACTAGTGAACTACTACTTCTGCAATTACTTCTCATATACTTTTCCCCAGCCAAGTTAGAATTCTGCCATTGTGATCTTTATTCTCCAAGAAGACAGAAACCAATAAAGGAGAGGTTTAGGTATAGACAAATTCCATTACCAAACCAAATGCTTATAGGTTTCCAAGATTTGACCTCTTTTTATGCTTTCTATATTGTAACTACTTCACCTGGGAACTCTTGAATAAGAAAAAGAACTTAAAACTCATTAGCAATTAAGTGGACCAATGTTCTGGACCATGTTTGTTTCTAGTAAGTCATGGTCGTCAGTAAGTCTTAAATTTCTTATTCTAGGTATTAGGTAACTCATGGAAATTAATATATATTCCTTAAATATTTTATGCTTTCCACCCAGCATTCTTGGATCTGCTTCATGTGTGTCTATTTACTCTTGTAGGTTAACTGCATTATATTTGACAAGACAGGGACTCTCACGGTTGGGAAACCAGTGGTCGTTGACACACAACTCTTGAAAAATATGGAACTTCGAGAATTCTATGTTCTCATTGCTGCAATTGAGGTATACCTTTTTTCCTGCGGATTCTATATCTTTTAGCAATAAGTCTAGGGATCCAACATTCTTCACAACTGCTGACATGACATGTAGTGGACCTAGGTAAAGATGTTGCTACAATCACAACATGCCATATTGGCAATTGTGAAAAATGTTGTCCCCCTTTGTAGCAAGAGTGATAATATGTATCTCTGGCATTGATGATGTTGGCTTAATATGTTTGTCTTAGGTGAACAGTGAGCACCCATTAGCCAAGGCCATAGTGACATATGCCAAGAAATTTGTAGAAGATAAAGAGAACCCTGCTTGGCCAGCAGCACAAGACTTTATCTCCATTACTGGCAATGGAGTGAAAGCCATTGTTCAAAACAAGGAAATAATAGTGGGCAACAAGAGTTTGATGTTGGACCAGAACATTGCCATTCCAGCTGGTGCTGAAGATATACTGGCACAAGCTGAAAGCATGGCTCAAACTGGGATTCTAGTATCTATAGATAGGGAAGTCGCCGGAGTTCTGGCCATATCTGACCCCCTTAAACCAGGTGCTCAAGAAGTCATTTCCATTCTCAAGTCCATGAAAATTAAAAGCATAGTGGTGACAGGTGATAATTGGGGAACTGCCAATGCCATTGCCAAGGAAGTTGGAATTGAAACTGTTATTGCAGAAGCCAAACCAGAGGATAAAGCAAAGAAAGTGAGGGAATTTCAGGTATGTAACGTACATCACTTGAAGAAACCTTTTTTTACGTAATTCGAGATTAAATGAACCATGGACACATGCCATAGTTCAATACCCCGAGGGACCAACATAGTAATTATCCCAGTGATCATTCATCCACATCTAGATCTTGTTTTCTTAAAAGATAAACTTGACAAAGACCATATCTGATATGATATCTCTACCTCCATGTATCTTTTTGTGGACTAAATCTGAAATATCTTTTACTAAATTGTTGGTCATCAAGACTAACACTTTGACACAGTCACAGGCCTAGCTCAAGTCCAAGTGTTTTTGTATGCGTAAAAACTTTAAGAGTGTGTTTAGATACCGTTTATTTGCTGAAAAATGAAAACTTATTACTAAAAATACTATAACAAAATAATTTTTAAAGGTGTGAATAGTGTAATGAGACCCAAAAAATACATTGGTATGCCTGTTTTTGTGTTTTTGGCTGGGTCATGAACAGTGCCGTGAGACTCAGCCAAAAATGAAAACGCTGGAAACACTGGATTTGATGCTATCCAAACTAACGCGAAAACGTGTAAGTTCCGTTTCTTATTCACAGACTGCAGGCTACACTATGGCAATGGTAGGAGATGGCATCAATGACTCACCAGCACTTGTTGCTGCAGATGTTGGAATGGCCATTGGTGCTGGCACAGACATTGCTATCGAAACAGCTGATATTGTTCTCATGAAGAGCAACTTGGAAGATGTGATAACTGCAATTGATCTTTCTAGGAAGACCTTCTCACGTATACGTCTTAATTACATTTGGGCTTTGGGGTATAATATGCTTGGTATCCCAATTGCTGCTGGGGTCATTTTCCCATTTACTGGATTTCGTTTACCACCATGGATTGCTGGAGCTGCAATGGCAGCCTCTTCTGTCAGTGTTGTTTGCAGCTCCCTCTTGTTAAAGTATTACAAGAGACCCCATAAGTTGAATAACATGGACTTACATGGAATACAAATTGAGTAATCAACAATATTGGTTCCGATCCATATTTGTCAATAAGCATCTAGGAGTTAAGATTCTCCTAGGATCAATTTAGGCAGTGTTGATTGATGAAAGATTGTAAATAGTGTACTTGTTTTGTTGGTATACCCTGTACAGAAGTAGTGTGACAGTGACCAAAAGATGAATGAGATGAAGATTAGTGAAGGCATTGTATGACTTGTTTTTAATGAAAGATGGAAAAAGATTTTTAAAAAAAAAAAAAAAACGGTGATAACTATTCACATTTATGTCATTGTATGACTTATTTGCAACAATTGTACGTGGTAGTTTGGAAAATGAAATTACTTCAGTGTGTGCAATCTCAAAAGCAAACCAGTAGTAGGAGTCACTCTTAGAACATTCCCATCAGATGTTCTATAAAAATGTCATTTTGACACATCAAAAACATTACTTTATTATTTTAACACACTATTTTATAATTCATCATACATCACATCTTCTATTCTTCAATTCTATACATTAAAATAATATATAAAAATATCAAAATTAAATTAAAAAAAAAAACCAACAATATATAAAAATACAAAATAAAAAAACCCACCAGCCCCACCACAACCTACAACCCACCCCAATTGCCAGCACCCATCAACGCCCCACATCGCACCCCACCACTATCTCACACCAAAACCACCACATCAGAACACCACATAAACACCCAAAATCAAACCCACCACATTAGAACCTCACAACCAAAACAAAATCTATTGTCTATCTTTTTTTAAAAAAAAAACTAAAAAAACAAAAACCAAAAACACAACCCAAGTAGCCGTATCCCACACACCCACCCACTGACGCCACCAACCCACCCACCCATCGCTGACCCATCCATAGGCTGACCCACCCACAGGCTGACCCACCCACCACCAAATTCGTACATCAGAACTCACCACCACCGATTCACCCATCATCATATATCACAACCCACCCACAGGCTGACCCACCCACCACTGAATCTGCCCATCGCAACTCACCACCACCGATTCGCCCATCACCATCTAAACCCATCCACTGCCGAACCCACCCATCAAATCACTACCCAAAAAAAAAAAAAATCCACAGCAACAGAGATTGGCATTAGGTCAAGGAAGTGGCGCGGCAAGGCTGAGAGGAAGAGAGGCAACGAGAGAGAAGAAAAAAGAGTGAAAGAAGAAAAGAGGAGACTTAGGTTGATAGGAATGTATGAGGAAGAGATTGATGAGACAGGAGAGAAAAAAAGAATAAAGTGATGAGAGAGGAGAGAGAAAAGAGAAAAGAGAATAAAAATAATAAAATTTTTACCTTTTCTGTCCGTACGCTTTCATTTTTGAGATGGTACCGTTCATTCATGCCAAATATTTTGACATTTAGAACACCTGATGTGAGTGGTTTTTTGGTATTTGGTATGCCAAATGCCAAATATTTGGCATTTAACACACCTGATAGGAATGCTCTTATATGCAACATTTACTTGGAACATCCCTGGTATGACATAGTGTGCGTTTGGGTTATGATTAAAAATTAAAATTATTTCATTATTTAGCTTATTTTTACTACTATTCACGGGCCCTATTGCGCTTTTTGGCACTATTCATAGGCTCCATCCATCGGAACCCATCTATAGGCCGACCCACCCACCACCGAATTCATGCATTAGAACCCACCACCACCGATTCACCCATCACCATCGCAACCCACCCACAGGCTAACCCCACCACCACCGATCCACCCATCACCATCTAAACCCACCCATTGCCGATCCCACCCATCAAATCAATACCAAAAAAAAAAAACCCATAAGAACAAAGATTGGCATTAGGTCAAGGAGGTGGCACGGTGAGGTTGAGAGGAAGAGAGAAGAAAAAAGAATGAAAGAGGAAAAGAGGAGAGGTAGGTTGATAGGAATGTCTAAGGAAGAGATTGATGAGACAGGAGAAAAAAAAGAATAAAGTGATGAGAGAGGAGAGAAAAAAGAGAAAATATGATAATAAAATAATAAAAATTTTACCATTTCTATCCATATGTTTTCATTTTTGAGATTGTACTGTTCACTCATGCCAAATATTTTGGCATTTAAAACACCTGATATGAGTGGGTTTTTGGTATTTGGTGTGCCAAATGCCAAATGTTTTACATTTGACACACCTGATGAGAATGCTCTTATATGCAACATTTACTTAGAACATCCCTGGTATGACATGGTGTGCGTTTGGGTTGTGATTAAAAATTAAAATTATTTTACTGTTCAGCTTATTTTTGCTACTATTCATAGGCTTCACTGTACTTTTTGGCACTATTCTTATTTCACACTATACTATTTCAACTAACTTTTACTTTTATCTACAATACTTTCAGCAATAATTTTTCAGTTTCAGCAAAATAAACGGTATCCAAACACACCCTAAACTCAAAATTGGAAGATATCGGTTTTTTATATGACTTGTAATACTAGTAGGATTGGAAATTGTTGAAATACTACTAAAAAATCCATTTGCAATGTTGCATTTCAGATTAGATGATATAATATTCTTGATGTGCAAGAAATTTCTGGATGGGAATGCAACCATATCGCAATGAAGATACTACAGAGAGGGTACTATGTATCCAAAACATTTTCAATGAGCTTGTGATCTTCTGCAAGCTCAGAATGATCCAGTTAGAAAAAGGAGTGAGGCACACGAATATCTTTGTTCAGAACTTCTTGGGGTTTTCTGTCCATATTTTTCTTGGGTCTGACTGTGAAGGGAGTCCAATTCAAGACTTTGTTGGCTGGTGCTCCAAAAGTTTGGATTAGAAAAACCAAAACAGATGAGCTAATGCTCATCTGAGCTTAAAGAGACCCCCCACCCCCACCTCCGCCCCCACCACCCCCGCCCCCCTCTCCAAAATATTTTTAATGATTTTTACCAGACCACTCGGCTCATATATGAGAGCCATAAGTGTGACACCCTCTGCACTCCCTCAGGCTCTCAGTCCATTTATAATCTTGAGCTTCAACTCACTTGTAAGACAGTTTTTGACATCTCTAGCAAAACACAACAAAGTCTACCATGGAACTTCAGAAAAAGGATCAGAAATTTAATAACAGAGCTCGCAACAATATAAAAAAGCAAGTTTTCATAGACTTGACAAGTCGCTATATAGAATAACAAGTGAAGACTTTCCACTTCACATAATAAGGTAGGGGGAACGGAAACTTAAAATACATAACATCTATTTATATATATGGTTTAATGGTTGAAATTAAGGCATAGTTGAATGCTGGAATAGAACTCACATTTATTTTCTCTGATGCAATAGCCAACAGTGACATTTACAATGTCAAGCCCAGAAACCTTATTACACAATCTTGCAACAACACTCAGCATTGTAAACACTAAGATTTACAATAGTCGACGAAACAGAAACCCAGTCATCACATCTTTGAAGGCAATGCCTTTCTTATGCTAGACTCCTCCCTCTCACTGTTTGCTTGCAGAGTCCGCTGCACTTGAAATTTTGTTTTGGCTTTGTAGAGGAATTTATGTGCTTCATCAAAGTGAGGTTTTGTGGCATTTCTTGTATCCTCAATCCACTGCTGAACTTTCTTGTGTGGGCCTAGTACACGACTGCGATCCTTCTCATCCAAAAGCTAAATTTAACACAAGTAATATAATGAGATCCAACAATTTCTCCTGGATAACCTTATAAAAAAAATTGTAATAAACTTCAAGTTACACCAAGACTAGAGCAAGAATAACTGCCTATGGACACCCATAGATAAGAATTCCAATTGATAAAATATAAAACAGTAGTTTTTTTTTTTTTTTTTTTTTTCCTCTGAGAAAATGAAACTAACTTATATTTTTCCACCCAGTTATCTCAACTAATACCAATTTAAAACTTGTCTTGGTTTGGGGTCTGTTAAGAGCATTGTAAGTGTGTGATCTCCTTAGAATGACCAGTTCTTTAATCTATATTTCTCCACTCATTATTCTCAACAAACACCAATTACCATGCCACCATATTGAAATCAAATGAAGAAAAGAACACCATTCACTTTTAGACTAAATTTAAATATGCGTTAACTGCACAAAAATCCACCTTAAACTATGCGGGTACTTTTACTTTGCACCTCAAACTATAAAAACTCGCAATCACCACCTCAATTATAACAAAGCTTGCGAAGCTTGAAAACTTGCAAATTACACAACCAATTCCCCCAAACTTTCTCAATCTCCAACAACCCCACCAATAGCTAATCACAAGCAACAACCACAAAGACTGATTAGTCAATACCACTGCAAAAGCAAAGTCATTCAGCATCCACAAATTCATCGTTAAGCCAAATCTCAAGTGTTTGGCCAAGTATCAAATAATCGCCGACCTGAGTTTAAGCAGCATCGTCGATCACTGAACTGTCAAGTCCTCTGCACACCAATGGTCTCAATTTCTCTCTGTGTTGCAGCGCCACCAGGAGGCTGCCAGAAAGCCACCATGGTCCAAGGCCACCCCGAGCTAAATAAGTTGCTGATTGGGCTGAGAAAGTTAGGGATTTTGGGGGGAATTGGTTGTGTAATGACAGAAAGAGGTGGCTGGGTATTTTGCCCTGTTTGGGAAATTAGTAATGGTTATTTAGTAATTTAACAATAAGGGCAAAAGCATGAATTCATTTTTTTTAGGGTCAAGTAAGTTGCATGTGACCATTAGTTTTGACAATAAATCAGACACTATTGGATTCAATTCGCAGGCTTTGTTATAATTGGGGTGGTGATTGCAACTTTTAATGGTTTGGGGTGCAAATTACAAGTACCTCCATAATTTAGGGAGGATTTGTGCAATTAACCCTAAAAATATTCCAAGAATGTAATGAATATAATTATAAAAAATTGAAATTCTTTATGATAAATTAAAAGCATTAGAAGGATCATTTCATTCTATCATTTAAGCCAAACAATAGCGGAAAAAATACTGTAAAAGCATGAATATGATCATTTCCCTCATGCACATAATTGTTATAGCAAATTGGCTGAAAGGGGAGCTTAAACGCAAGAGGAACACTATAAAGTCATTGTGCCATCATTGCTATATTTTGTTTCTCTCAATGGTACCTTTTTGTCTATATTTTCCTGGGACCTCTTTGTTTTTGTACCCCCTTTCTCCCACAATATTTTCTCACAATATGTATTGCCGGTTTAACGACTAGTAACAACAACAAAGCATTGAGTCACATCCAATTACCTCTAGTTGCATAATCTCACAAACAAGGCTGAGATCAGCTATGGATGGTTGCAAGCCACCCACCAAGAAGCGCCCATTCCCCTTGAGCCAAATGGACTCTATCTTTGACAGAGACGAGGATAAAATTTTCTCAGCTTCAGCAGCTACTTGTGGTTTCATGGGAAGGCCAAGCGCAGCTCCTAGTACGGTGTGGAGAATAAATGTGGCTGAAATGAGAAGAGTCAAGTGAAAATCAATAGACCATCAGAAAAGAGAAATCTTGGTGAAGTGCATTGAAACACCAATAATGTGTATATGTGTCACCACATTAAATAATAATCAGAAAATATATAACATCTGATGTTTCGATGCTGATTAATGAAAACTAATTTACATATCAGTAGATTTACATCCCAAAACACAGCATCATTATCATCTTCCTTTTTTTGATAGGAAGGAACATGATAATTAAGGCGGCATCTACAGCTGCAAAGGAAAGTAACTAATTATGAACTCAAAAGAATTGGCTTTTTTTATGGAAACCCACCACACTACAAATTACTACTAAAGAAGTGTATTTTAAAAGATAGCGTATTAATCAGCAATAGGAATCATTATGTAGCTAACCTAGAGAAGGTAGAGTAATTTATTCATCAATATACTCTGAGATCCTAACTTATACAGGACAGAAAAAGAAGAAAACCCAATTGCAAATCAATCAGCACCAACAACACTGTCCCTACATTTAATGATTTTCATTGCAAACCAATTGGCAGAAGATGTTCAGGATCATTTTCAGAGTCACAACCAAACATAGATAAAAAAGTTATTTTACCCAGGAAAATATTTTCCACCAAAACAAATGGAGTGTCAATAAAAAAAAATCATATTTTGGACACTACAGAAAATCAAATGAAGAATTTGGTTTATATTGACAGCTTAAACTACTAAGATTGCCAAAGATGAAGCAACTATAACAAAATTGTGCCTATTCAAGAACCCTTATTTGAAGGGGGTTTAAATTGGCTACATCATAGTAAGTCAACATGCAAGAATCAAGTTTAATCATTGTAAATGCAAACTCTAATTTTAAAATAAAAAATAAAAAAATAAAAATTACTCTGATACTGAAATTTTTTTAATGTTATTACATGGTAAGAGGGTGTCTCTCCTTATGTCTCTATGTAAAAACATTTGCCTCTAGACAAAAGATGAGAAGAGTCACATATAGGCAGCACAACTTGTTAACATTTATGTCACTTTTTCCCAAACAACTTTCAGGATTACAACAGAATACTAATGGCATTGAATTGCAAAGATATATATATATATTGCTAGACACCATGGCACCAGCTAAGTTCCAGTGAAGTCACTTCATATAGGTTCTCCTTTTTCATGGATACAGAAACATATGGTTGTCAAGCCAATATGGGGGGATACTAGTATACGTGTCAACATTAGAAAGATTCATATGTCAATGCTAAGTCATCCATGACTCCCCTATCATATTCTACAAAACAAAGAACACTTGGTTGTTTCTAGCAAATATGACCAAAAAGATGTAAGGTTATATTTCACTATTTAAAAACTAAGAGCATCTTTTTGGAGTTAGTATGAAAGCACCTGCACCCCGGCGTAGATTGGAGTGATGCCAATCCAACACTGAGTGAATTTTAGCTCTCCTGGTAACATCAGCTGGATACCTGATAGTATGAATAGAAAAAAGAAGTTAAAGTTAGCTACAGAATGTATATACTGGGGATATATATATGTGTGTGTGTGTGTGTGTAATACAACAAACCACTGAGAGTAACATTTCTGAAACAGGAAGCACATAGATACGAAACAATATTTTAAACTAGTTTACGTAGACACCAGCATACACATTAGAGTACCTAGGTGTTGAATCCACCTAGCTTCCAAATTTAGGACACAGACATGCCTTTCTAAATAAGTTGTTCAGTTTTCTTCTTCTATACCGTAAAATGAAGTGTGCATTTAAATTGCACGTTTAGATTTTGAGGGAGAAAACAAAGTATGCAAATCGTCAAGGAACTCCTGGTGAACGAGGCTTCTTTTCCTCAATTTTGTCAAAAAACAGCATGTAGTGAATGAGACCAAGACACTACACTACCCATATCCACACACACCCAAAACCTTATCATCCTTCATCTATATCAGGTATTCCACACATTTTGAATGTTAAGAAATATAATCAGAACTATACTGCACTCAAGGAGCAAATGTACTTACCAATGATCTGCAACTCCAGGAAATGCAGAAGCGAGATAGATAAGAATTGCATGACTGGAAAAAAAAAGGAAGGGTTAATTAGACAAATGAACAAAGCAATTCTTTAACATGTTCGATAAAGTTTTTGAAGCAGGCATATGTTAGATTTCCAGAAATGTTTCAAGCAGCAGCAATTCTGGACCAGAATTGTAGAGATTAGACAAGTAAAACATCAACTTACCCCAAAAAAAAGACAAGTAAAACATCACAAATTCTGATAAGCATCACAAGCCAAAGCATAGATGCATCAATGGCAAGTAGACTTGTTCATAAATCAGCCTTATATATGCTAAGTTGCAAACTAGAAAAATGAATCAAATGTAGAGGTATAACATTATATGCAAATTGAACTTTAGTCTAGAATATGACCTTTAAAAAGCCATGATGCATGTACTCCAGAACATTACTAGAATAAAATAAATTAAATTACAAGGATGAATGGAATGATTGATGATAGAAACCATGACTATTTAAGATACCAGTTTCATCATATATTCATAGGTATATCATCCAAATCAGGACTCTCTAAACCATATATTGCAATGATCTGTAGCCTATAAGAGTTAGACATCCAAAGAAATCCACACAGCTATGTATAAATATCCTCAACAAGAACTTGGACTAGGGGAAACTATAAGAACCTAATCACTATTTTCAAAAAAGCATATTTACCAAGTGGTGGATTTCAAAGCCAATATTTCAAAAGAAATATAAATCTTATTGTGTCTGAAAGAATAAAGATTTAGATACATTTAAAACGTAGTAACAAGATATGGAACTGAAGCATACAAGAAAATGACTACAATGCTTCAGTAACCATCTCTTTCAGAATTCTTCCCTATGATAGTTGAGTTGCAGTATCATGTCCCAACCACTCAGAAAATTCCCTCTCATTCTTCAAGACAAAAAAATTTTGGTGAAAGACTCAGCCAAATTATGATGAAGCAGGGGATTACAATTTTAGATTACCTTTCAAACAACTTAAATCTTCCATCAACAATAGTTGGAACTTGCCTCATAGGGTTTATTTCTGAAAAATACATACAAAGGGGAAAAAAGGAGTTAGTTCAATATAAATGTAGCAGATAACAGTGGGGCCTAACAATTGTTGCATACTCAAATCACAAGAGCTAGTAATCAACAATATGCTCATATTGGTGACGCTATTGTTGCTATAATGAAGGAAGCAATACTAAACACACCTATAGAAAAATCTCCCCTCAGACCATAGATGCATGTGGTTCTTTACTTCTTTACATCCTTGCTACAATCCCATTTGAAAAAAGGAGAAAACTTTAGTCATTACTTTCTTAATGGACAGTAGCATTATTGATGTTTTCACTTAATGGCCACTTGCATGCCTTGATACTGAACACCAAGTATCAAATCATGCATCATGGAATGTGCATGTAAAATTACCAATCAAATGACCCTTCCTCTTCTCATAATAACGGAGAGTCAGTTAATGGACAAATAGCTGTGAGTATGCAACTTAGCCCACCTCACTAAATAAAGAAAAGAAAAAAAACTAAAACCAAAATTCATTATAATTTCTACTTCTTTCAAATGATGGGCATGCAGTACAATCATTTATAATAAATTCTCAATAATATTAATATACAGCACACCCATGAAATCTATAAACATGATAAGCAAGCTCCATTCCCACCATAAACATATACTCTAGTTATATGGATTTACCTTTGAACTCAGCAGACAAGTGCTGGCGTTTGGACAGGTCCACTTTGATTTCTTCAAAGTTTATTCCATTAACCCTGATAACATCAATTTCCCAGAAAACAAAAAACAACCCAGATTCCAATTACTACAGATAATGATACAATTGTCCCAATAATTGAAGATTACACCAATGAATCAAACCCCAACCAAAAAAAAAAAAAAAAATGAGGATTAAGGAATATAGAAAATTACTTGCAGAATATAATAACAGCACGAGATGGCTGGGACATCCTATCTGCATATACTTTCAGCTCCATTTTTTAGTTCTTTATCTTCACTCTCTGTGAGTGTACCTGGGAATTTAGCAATACAATAGTATGTTGTTCCGTGTGATAAGGGAACCTTTGGGTTTGGGGGATGCAAGAAAAGAAGGGTGCTTTTTTTTTTTTTATAATTATTATATACTACTATTTTTTAAAAACAAATATATCTTTGGACAATGAAATTAAATTTTAGTTTTTTTTTTTTGGAAAAAATTATAATTTTAGCTTTGACTTCTTCGTCTTTTCCTTTGCACTTTGGTTGGTTTGAAAGCAAGAGAAGGCAAAAGAAGAGAAATTAAAACTTTTTCGCTGTTTGGATAGCATGATAAGAAAGAAAATGAACTAAATTTGTTAAAAAATCTGGGTCTATATTTTTTCCTTCCTCCTATTCATCTTCTCTTCCCTTTCATTCTCTTCCTTCTAACCGAATATAGGGTTAAAATTTTATAAAACGTGTTAATTTTGTCCCTTTTTTGTAAGAATAACTCTGTCCTTATTACCTTTTTTTATTTAAAAAATTTTTCCTTATTCCTTACGTCCGTTTGTTGATAAGGTTTTTTTAAGACCATCTAGACTTTTTGTCATATCACATCAACACTTTGTATGTAGTAATTTTTTTAACAATAAAGATATAAAATTGATGGTAAATTTTAGTTAGCTTAATGGATAAAGTTTAATGATAGATGACAAAAGATTTTGAATCTAAACTCTGCCTACACCAAACCAATAACTAAATTATATTTTGGTCTGCTGATGAAGATAAATTAACCATTATGGAGAAAACAACATAAATTAAAGTTCTATTTTACCTATAAAAAAACAATAAAATTGATTTTTTTTTTTTTTGTCCTTTTCAAGATGTAATTGTAACCTTTCAAAATTAAATCAAATTTCAAAGATCAAAGATCAAAGATAGATTTCACTCTCTTTTTTTCCGTGTGTCACCACCTATGTAGATGTATATGACTAAATGAACTTTATAAGCTTTTTCTTTTTTCTTTTTAAATTGTAAACTACCATACATAAATCTTAGAATAATACTAAATTTCATAAAGCAAAAAAAATGAAATTAATTAATTTAGTATTTTGCGTCACATTCGGGCTTCCACTCTCTTCAATAAGTAAGCCCTAATACTTAAAAATATTTATTTTCAAATGGGATGTGATAATGTAAATAGGAGATAATGTTTAAACTCATAAACACCTGCAACAAACGGGTTAAGGAGAAATAACTACTCATATATGCATAGAAATAAACCATTTTAGCCCTTTAAATTAGTCGTTTTGAGTGATTTTTGGGCAAAATTATTGGACTAAGTGAGTCCTTAAAAGTCTTAAAATAACTAAAATGAATTTTCAGGCAAAGTTAGTGGATTAGAATGACCAACTTAAAATTTGAAGGATTGAAATAATTTTTGGGCGAAATTAGTGGACTAAAATGACCTGCTTCAAATTTAAAGGACAAGAATGATTATTGGTGTAAATTTTATTTTTGGCAATTGTTTATGATATGAACCTCCTTTTTGTTTGGGATTGGGGCTTTGTATTCGTGGGTCGATCTACTAAATTTTATGGCCTATAACTTTGCGGGTTGGGTTCCTAACGTATTGTAAATCCTTTGGGCCGAGCCTCATCTACAAACTTTTCCTCTGGGTTTTTGAGATGGTTCGGGTCGGGTCCATTCTTTCAGCTTTTTTCCGCTATTAAACTATTAATTAATTAATTAATATGGATTCGAATTTATTTTTTTTATACGGCCACGATAGTATTCAATGTCTTCGAGTATTTAAATATAGAGAGATGCATGTTCATAATATTTTTATATAATATTTTCACAATAAATTATAAGTGGTTAGTTGTTATAGGTTCAAATTTAAATCTAACACTAAGATTACTTTTTTACTCTGACAATAAAAACCAATAACAACTTATCATTTAAAATTTGTTGTAAAAATATTATGGACATATCATTTCTCTTAAATATATCATCCAATGTATATAATCTCTCATCTTACACACCACGTTATTATCGGAAAGAATTCCATCCAAAATTTCGAATTCAGAATCTCATAAATATTACAAGATATAAGATTTTAAAACTACTTAGCCAATTCAAGTTAACATGGATTCGATCCTCAATTCAGAGGAAGTTTGTGACGCTACTCCACGTGACGTGACTGATCTACTCATAAATAACTCGATGCTGACTATACAATCAGAAATAATAATATAAAAAAACTCATAGAAAATTCTTGTATGATACAATCTCATACAATATTTACTCAAAAACTCATAATTGCAATGTCAAAAGATCGTGACTGTTCCTACGTACTGAAATCACGAGACCATTGATTTCCCGAGTCTGGAACCTTTTCCCATGCTGAAGGTCATAAAGGCGTTGGCAATATATTAAAGTCCACCATTACTGCTTCGAGGTGGACCATCATCTTCTTCTTCTTCAGGTTACAAGGGCATGGAGCTTCTGAAACCAACTGGACATGGAGCTTCTGAAACCAACTTTGACCTTCGTACTCAATGGGGTACTATTTAATCCTCCATACAAGTTACATTAATTAATTCTGCCTTTTCTTTTTTCTTCTCAAGCACGTGTAGTATTTATTGTATACGATGAAGCATGCATAATTATGGGCAACCCCTTTTTTTTTTAGCTTTATGGACAACTATCTTATTATTTGGGTTCTAGTTAATTCAATTGGTAAAATTTTTTATAGTTGAATAAAAAATCTAAGTTTCGATTCTCACATGCACTAAAAACCAATTAGTGTTTTGGTTTGATGATAAAAAAAATATCATTAAGAGCAGATGTCATGAGTTGAAACTCCCTCAGGAAAAAAAAAAAAAAAAAAAAAAAAAAAAAACTATCCATAAGATATGTGAAATGAACCGTTTTAGAGTGTTCGCATTAGCTAATGTAAAAAAAATTTGTCTATTTTAATTTAAGAACCAACTTTTTCCTATTTTACACACTCACTTTTCAAAACACCTCACATCAAATTATCTATTTTATACTACATTTTATTAAAATATCAATTTTTAAATTTTTTTTAATTGTTTCTCTCTCATTTTACACTACTTGAGATTCATGAATACCATATAGAGATTCAATGGGAATTGGGACACCTGTGTTTGGGTAAGGATGTTTGTGGAAGTTTCCTCTCCTATAATCCTATTTCATTATTTCTATTAGGATATTTTATGTTGGCTAATTTCATGAAAAATTTAATTATAAATATTCAAGTATATTCAGTTGTGATTTCAAGGTGTAATTGAGGATGAAGATAGTTCATAGATTTGAATTATTTAAAATTGATTAGATTTTTATATGTTTCATGATTTTTTAAACTATTTATAATATAATATACTCTAAATTTTTAATCTCCAATTTATTTAACAAAATAAATCTTGATTTGTTTAAAGAATATCAGTCATAATCGGTAATATTTAAAAGATAGTTCATAGTTTACAAATCAAATGACTAGATAAAAAAATTGTTTTAGTTAATTAATATAAATTAAAGGTTAATTTAATGTAAATATTTTGTTATATATGAGAAAATAACATATGCTAAATTATGTTATAGGCATATCTTGTGTGTGTAATATGTTATATTCTTTGAATTTAAAATTTTCTTGATATATTTAACTTGACTCTGTCCCTATCCCATGTCGTTATCTCCCCAATAAAGTAACAAGTTTAAGTTTGTTATATAACTATAAAGTAGTATAAAGTGTAGCTCAAAATTTTTCAAAAAAATAAAGAAAAAGCGTAGCTCAAAATTTAAATACACCATTTCCTCCTTCTCTTTAGACCAAGTTGTTATCAACTATTTTCTCAAAAAAATAAATAAATAAATAAAGTTGTTATCAAGTATCAACTAGCTTGTAGCTATCTTGGTATCCGCTGTTTCCATCTTTAGGGATTGTCTCTAAGGACTCAACCTTGCTATAGGCACCAATTTTTTTTGTTGAATAAATCACACCACCACTCGTCCATCTTATTTAGAGGTGATAATGCATTTGACACAACTTGCAAACATGACACTTTTTTTTTTTTTTGTTTGTAATTTAGTGTTTAATATAAATAAGTTCATGCCAAAATGAGTTGACATGCTTTAACACAATTAATAAATGTGTCAATTCTTTGTAAACTAGTATTGAGATCCAAAATATCACAAGTATTGAAATCTAAAACTAAAGGGGCCTTCAAAGATAGGCAAGGCCCAATTCGCCAACCAATGCCCACTTAAAATGAGCAAGAGGAAGCTCAAACCCATGAATGGGCAAGCTTTGGAGACTTAGAAAAGGAAGAAAAAGGAAAAAGGAAGCTTAGCCCAGCCTTTGTAAGGAGAGTTCCCTAGGGAGCCCAAAAAGGGATTGGACCAAGATACCTTGAGACTGCTACAGTCAGTGGGATCCTTGAGAAATGTAGGAAAGGGTTAGCTGGGATTTGGACAACTCAAGGGAGCATGTTTATGGACACAAGGAACGAAGACAGGCATGTCCCATCAGCTGCCTATAACTCAGAAAAAAGCTGATGACTTAAGAATCAGCACTTGATAAAAAGAAGTCTGGTACCTCGGAAAACACAGGAAGGTGAACTATGAAGGAAGGTGGCTGAGGATCTTTCAACTTGACAGGGAGGAATCTACCCATTTAAAGAAAATGACAAAAGGTGAAGCAACCCAAAAGGTGGGGTCTAAAAAGGTCCATCTAGAAGTTTTGGGAAGAAAAGATTGAAAGTCAGCCCTTCGAACCCCCTCCCCCCCCAAAAAAAAAAAAGAGGAAGGTCAATTGGGGATTTTTTGGAGGGAAATCTCAAAAGAAGAATGTAGTAAAAAAAAAGGAAAGGACCAGCCATTAATGTTGTTGACACAATATTGGTTCTGGTATTCAATGCAACAAATGAAGAAAATCAATGGTACACTAAAAACCCTAGAAAGGTACTATAAAAGGGGGATCAAGCCATCAGTAAAATTCATTCAGCAATAAGGAATTAAAGTATAAAGACCCTTTAAAAAACTCCTTCAAATCTAAAAAAATAAATAAATAAAAAACACCGTGAGGGATCCTAAAACAACCACTAGAGGATACACTTATATTCAAAGGGATTCAAACCTCACAAGTCTTGGAAGCCTGAGAAGAGTTATCTAAGTCTATGATTTTTGAACTTACTTGACCCTTGTGACATATCCTAGTAAAAAGAAGGATCCAATGTACTAATACTCAATATAATGAAGTATCACTTTATTTTATGAGGATCCCTGATGTCTTTATTTGCTTTTTTTCTTTATTCCTCAACCATTTGCTTTACAATATATATATATATATATATATATATATTTGTATGTATAAGTATGTATGTGTTGTAGGATCCATGTTTTGTACACAATTTGGTTCATAATCAGCCCAACGTAGCTACGGTGAACCAAGCCCAATTCACCAAACAACAAGTACAAAACTTTTATGGGGGCCTAAGATCCTTGATTTTACTTGGACCTAGGTACTGTCCAAAATAAGAACCCACAACCAGTTAACTTATTATAAATTCGAAATGATCGATTCATGTAAATAAATTTGAATTTTATATATGATTGAGTAATTAAGAGAATTTTAATGGTTATATTGATAAATTTTTTATTGAAACTTTGAAGTTCCTGACTCTTTTACCAAAAACAAAGAAAATAAATTATATTTTAGCTTCACTTTTCTTAGATTGTGTGTTAAACAGGATTAAAATTGATTGTGTCATGTAATTGATGGAGTTCTCCACCCGAATGGAATCGATGGATTTTTCCACCAAATGCACAATTCTTTTTTCATTACAAATTAGAAAGAAAAAAAAAATTTAAAAAAATTACCTCCACTTTTTCTTTGTCACATTTTTCATCCTTCCAAATTGCTACCGTGGGCTAACAACTTTTTGTCTTGTGTTCTTTGGGATGGAGACTAGCATCAGTTATGGGTTTGGAGACATCAGACAAAGCTTTGAGATGGAGTAAAAATTTAAAAGGCAGAAGGTAAAACAAGGTGGTGCTGCCAAATTTGTTTATTCACCGATGCATGGAACTGTTTATGGACACCACAGCATTAAGAGTTCAAGACTGTTTTTTAAACAAAAAAGTACGGTGTTTGTGGTCCTTCAGAAATGATATCTACAAACGAAACAGAAAATATTTATGAGTGGTCCTTCAATATATAGTCCTGCCTTCTTTTTTTGGTGAAAAAAGAGCTTCATTACAAACTAAGCAGCAACAATACAAACAGAACAGACCCTATTACAAAACAACCCATTGAGAAAAGAGATCTGTTAAAACCTGCCTGATTGAGAGGCTTTTTTTTTTTTTTTTGAAAGGTTTTTTTTTTTTTTTTGAAAGGTGCCTGATTGAGAGGCTTGTTTCTACCGCAGCTAGGAAAGCACATTAAAGACTACAATTCAACTTCTAACAATTCAAAAAAAAAAACAAACAAAAAAACCATGCAGGTCACAATTCACTTCCTACAAAGAAAAGATAAAATTTGGTAAAATCATTTGTTCTTTTAAGTTTTTAGGATTGAGAATTTGAGATCTAGAGCCATAACTCAGACTATTATACCGCTGCACCATGCAATAGCACTGTCAATAGCTGCGATTAAAAGTTCACTCTTAATCTTAATTAGTCCTTGAATCTTTTTTTTATTTTTTTTTTTTTTTTTAAATCTTTTAACTTGTTAACTTGTTAATTTTTCCCTCTCACATCAAAATAATAATTACACAGATCGCACCATTTTCAAATCCAACTATATTTTTAGTGAGATGGAAGGATCAAATCTTAAATGTTTCTATTAGAAATATTGTAATGTTTCAATTGTCCTGCATGCTATTAACATTATTTTCGTTTAAGTGATTAATAAAATTTACATATAAAATATTGTGTTGATCGCTCAATTGAATAATTACTAGTCACATATCCTTTCATCCTCAAAATTCAAAACAAAATATGTATTTTTTGCTTTGAAGTGTGTTTCTATAAGTTTGTTCACTTAATGTAAATGGTTTAATACATGAAATATCTATGTTTTCAAAATTTCCCAATAAGATTTAATTATCACCCAGATTCGAGATGATCTTGATCATTTTTTTTCCACAATAACCGATATCTTAATATTGTATTAATTTGATATTTTTTAAAATTTTCAATATTTTTTAAAATCTTATTAAAAACTTTTTAATTTTTTTCATGAATTCTCACATGTAAATATATAATCATTTTATATTATTTTTGGAATAATATAACTTCAATAGAGATTATTTTTTTAATCCACATTTCAAAATATAATTTTATCATTGACCTTTAAAATGACTCAACTTAACATTTGTTAAGTTTATTCTTTTTCTTTTATTGGTACAAGGAACTAAATCTAACTTAATTCTTTTTCCTTTTTTTTGGTACAAGGGACTAAATCTAACTATGTCTAGCCATAGGACTTGTAGTTCAACTTCATGATTGTTCTTTATTATCAAGTCAAAACACCAATTGGTTTTTGATGTAAACATAATTTGAATCTGAAATCTCTTATTTAACAATAGTAGTATTTACTAGTTGAACTAATTGGAACCAACTACTAACACTTGTGTTTTTAATGAAGACCTCCATTGTTCATATCATAATTCCTCCAATTATTGAATTATGGGAGAAAAAGAAATCTAGTAATGTCTTTGGCATGCTACAGTCCATAATATAAAATATAAACTCAACTACTGTAAATAGTAATTAACTCAATTGGTAAATGTGGGTTCCAATTAGCTCAACTAGTAAAGTCTCTGATAATTATATAAAAGATCTGGGTTCAATGCTCGCCTACACCAAAAACTAATTGGTGTCTTGGTCTGATGATAAAAAAATTATCATCAAGAGCGAACACTATAGATTAAAACTCTCTTAAAAAAAAAAAAACAATTAGTAAATTCTCTTAAAAAATCGGATCCTCAATAATAGATACGGTAAAGATCCAACCCTCAAAATGAACCCATTATGCTGAGCGCCCACATTGCTTCCCTATTACGCCCACGCACAGCACCGCATCATTTCTCTTCAAAATAAAAGAAACTTGGACAAATGACAACGGACAACGAAGCGTCACTCAGAACACTAACAAAAACTGAAAAAGGGCTTTGGCTCTTTGTTTTTGCTCTCAGCACTAAAAAGTCACTGCTCTCTACTAATGCTATTGTCCTTAACCCCAACTTAAAAAAAATTAACAACTCTATATATACTCGGCTCCAATACAGCCACGACAAGTACCCACCAAAAACAAATCTATTTTATAGTTTACTTTTTTTTTCTTTTTTTTTTTGGCAAAGATAAGCATGATGGGTTAATTTTGGGTTGGATTTTACTTTATTTATTATTGATGATTTGACCCTTTAAAAGATTTTACTAGTTAGGTTAATTATTATTTATAGTGATTGAGTTTATACTTTAAAGTATGGATTGTGGTGAGTTAAATAGATAATTAGAATTATTTTCTCCAATAATTTAATAGTTGGAGGAATCATAATATGAATGGTGCACACCTCCATTAAAAAAAACAACTATTTATTTGAGAAAAAAGACTTATAATTAATAGTTTACTTAAACACAACTGGTGAACGTCTCAATTGATGAAGGCTTATAGTTTTATTTATTTATTTTTGGTTGAGAAAAAAGGCTTATAGTTTACTTTAATGTAAGTTTTGATTAAAGGTTTATTTAACTCCTAGGCATAAAATAGGTCTTTTTTAGGTAGATATGGAGAGAAGGAAGGGAAAAAGAATATGTTTATTTAACTTTATCGTAAAATTCTTAAAATTTTATAAATCAATTTTTTAATAATTTTTTTCTTTTATAATTCAGGAAAAAAAAAATTTGAACATTGAACCTCTCTTGAAAACACACATAAATATTTGTTAATTTTAAAATAAAAAGATTACATTTTACCAAATCATCAATAATTTAAATAAACACCAAAATGATACACTTAAAAAAAGCATTTAAAAATATTTAAAAAGAAAAGTTCATTCAAATCAATCATAAACCTCCTACTTCAACTTATGTAAATATATATTTTTTTAAATCACACATTTTGCACATAAGATGACAGATTGTATTTTCTACCTCGAGTTATAAGTTATTGAAAAGAAAAAATTCACATATTTTCACCTAATAAAAAGTGAGTTCATGAGTCATGACTTTATAATTGGGCTAAATTTATTTTAGGTATTTCTCACCCCACCATTAATAATACACTTTTTCGAACAATAATTCTGACAAAACTCCAATAATATATATAATATTATTTTTTATTATCATGTGGCTATGAAATCGAAAGTCTAAAACCCTTTTTATATAAAGAAAAAATAATAATAACACACTTTTTCCTGCACCGCCAGACAAGTTCGTGTGAATAAATATGTCATCTACATTAATTTCCTGAAAACCAAAAAAAAAAAAAAAAAAAAAACCGCTTGAATATCTCTCTCTGTGTACTGTGACTCATTTATATATCTGCATTTGTTGGTTCTTCTTCTCTCTCTATCTCTCTCCTCGTTCCACGTGCATTACCTTTTCTGCCATAACTCTCTCTCACTCACTCTCTTTCTCTCTCTCTCTCTGTGTCTGAGTTTGATGCTTCAGCTGTGAGGTCAAGGGAGTCCAAACTACAAAGCTCTGAGATCTTATGGAGCTCTTGAAATTGAAAGTGGTAACCTTCAGCTGTGAGGTCATACTCTTTAGGCTTTTCAGCTAAAAAAAGGTAACCTTTTTTCTTTTAAAAATTTATTTTGATTCCTTCTGCGTTGTCTTTTAAACCATATTTCTCTGTTACAAACTCCAAAAAGCTAGCTTTTGTTTCTTCATATGCTACTTTCATTTTTTTTCTCAAACTGTTGTTTCCTCAGCGTTACATTTTGGATTTTGCTTAGTAACGGTTGAAGTTTCAGTTGCTAGAATTTGCTAACAAAGAGTGTACAAGTGAAATTTATCAACTTTTTAACGCTTTTTCTTATCCTACATTTCAATTTTTTTGAGTAAAATAATATGATATTTAGCACACTAAGCTCACACTTTGTATACTTTTCACTGATCTGTGATGTTGACAATTTTGCTTTTCAAATCTTGTTTTGCTACATTTTCTTAGCAAAGTAAACGGATCAAAGAGATGGGTTTGGAATTTTTTTGGTTTTCTTTTTATATTTTTGTTACTTTTGCTTCTACTTTTTATTTTTTATTTTTTTGAGTATATTCAGTGGGAACCTCATGTGTAAAGCTCATGTGTGTGTAGCGGGGTTTAAGGGTCTTTTAGCTTGAAGAGTAAAAGTATTACTCTTTACTAATATATAATAAGCTTAATATTTTCAAGATCCTTCTACCACGGAGCGATGCACATGATAATAATTTTTTAGAAAAAGATTTAGAAGTCTTGGCCTGTGTGCTTTCTGGGTCTAAATTATATAATTTTGTTTAAGTTCAAGACTCACTTTTAGTGTTAGTCAAGTAAGTAAATTAGCTTTCGGATTTTCCGGGTACTTTTCAAGTGTTACTTAGGTAGTAATTATAAAAATTAAATTAGCTCAATAAAAAAATTAGAAGAAGATAAATATGAGAATATCTTGTGGACTCTGCTTGTATTTGTCTTTTTCTTTCTATTTGACTCTTGAGGAAGGTGAAAATGATAGTTTATAAAGTTTGGTTTTTTTAATTTTATTTCTCTGTTTTGTCTCTATCACAAGAGATGGTAGCTGATGGTAATTTTTTACTCACTGGTTTCTTCTTTAACCAAATTTTCCATTGAGAAAGAGCCCGTGAACTTTAAATGAAAGGAGGGGAAAAATATTGGGTTTGGATTTTTTATTTATTTATTTTTTATAGCAAAGATTCTGATAAATCACTCTCTTTGTGGCAATAAATTTTCAATGCATAATTTTTGTGCACATTAATATTTTAATGACTTTCTGCATAACTGATTTGTCTACTTCTACATTTGCGGATTTTATTTTTAATTTGTAATTTAAGACCAGATCTTTAAACTAGTGTCATCTATTCATTTATTTATTTTTTGTGTGGTTGAAGTAGAGAACAAGTTAATAATTCTTAGTTTGTTAATATTCGAAGCTTGATTTTTTTCTTAGGGAATGTAAAATGTGACTACATGAAGCTTGTTTGCAAGCTGAGGTGTATTTTTTAAGTGGCACACCAGCATACTGTGTGTGCCCCCAGATTCTTATGCAAAAGGTTCCATTTTCCTATGTTTTCATCTCAAATTAAGAATGATTTTAGTTGAACTACTTATGAGTTATGAGAGCTACACTCATGATAAACATCTTCAAAGACTTAAAAGGCAATGTGTTACCCTTTTTCTCATGTCACTTTATCCCTTATGGTGTACTTGCACAATTTTAAAATTTTTTTTATTTATTATATTTGCTTGTCATTTGATGGCATGCCTTGTAATTTAAGGCTTATTGCCCGCTCTTTCAGTTAATTGCAAGGAATTATGCTCAGTTTATTTCACTGACAATGCATTTGATTTACCAAAACATGATTTCTTGGGCGTGGCAATCTCTATCCATTAATGAAATCTTTGAGAGCTCTTTCATTAGGTGATAGATTCTTGTGTTTTACTCGTATGTCAGGACCTTTAGAAAGTCCCATATAGCAAGGTTTTGTGTCTGTTTTGTTGGAACAAATCAAATGTGTTTCCCCTGCCTACCGCAATTTGAAGCCCTCCATTACCTTGCCAAAAGTCACCGCTAGAATTTCATTTCATTTTTTACTTTTTAAGGTTGGGGGAGAGGGGTGGTTTATGATTTTTTCATGCTTTCGTTAGTGTTTACTGGTGAAACCAATTCAACTTTGATTCTTTTACAACTTTCTGATTGTTGTTGAAATTGATCTTTCTATTGTCTTTGTTGCCGTGTTAGTATTGTGCACACTGATACGCCCAAGCATTCTCATATTTACTGACTTGTGACCTTTCTTTCGTTGCTTTTGTATTAGATCATTTTAGAGTACATTGACTGCTCTCATAGTAGAATGTTTTATTTCATAGATGTATAGATTCTACTGCTTTAATTTTTGGATGTTTATCATAGGTATATTGCTTCTATTAATTATTCAAATAAAATTTTATCTCTTTCTTACAGATTGTTGCAAGCAATTGCGCATTTTGATAGCTACCCTCTTCTTTGCAGGCACCAGTAGCTATTTGCTCTCTCTCCAGTAGTTCATATTCTCTTCAACAAACCTATCTGCCTATTCATCATGATGAACAACCTTAAGTTAGGGGTAGATGTAGTAAGTGCCCACAATCTCTTGCCTAAAGATGGGCTAGGTTCATCCAGTGCATTTGTGGAGCTCCACTTTGATGGTCAAAAGTTCCGTACCACCATCAAAGAAAAGGATCTCAACCCTGTTTGGAATGAGAGCTTTTACTTCAACATATCTGATCCCTCCAACCTCCACTATCTCACTCTTGATGCCTATATCTACAATAATGTCAAAGCTACCAACTCCAGGTCCTTCCTTGGGAAGATTAGCCTAACTGGGACGTCTTTTGTTCCTTACTCTGATGCTGTTGTCTTGCACTACCCTTTGGAAAAGCGAGGCCTCTTCTCACGAGTAAGAGGAGAGCTAGGCTTAAAAGTTTATATTACTGATGACCCAACCATAAAGTCTTCTATTCCGATCCCTGCTACTGAATCCTTGCCAAGTAAGGAACAAAGCGTAACTAATGCACAAGCCCAAACAGTTCCAAATGCAGCCACAAACACTCACAAAGTTGAGTCAAGACACACCTTCCACCATCTCCCTAACTCAACTCACCACCATCATCATCAATCTTCTGCTTCTGCAGCTCCGAGTCCTATAACTGCAGCTGTTCCCCAGCATGGAACCAAATATGAGTTTGATGAAATGAAAGTGGAATCACAGCCTCCAAAGTTAGTTCGTATGTACTCTGCATCATCGTCACAACCTGCTGAGTATGCACTAAAAGAGACAAGCCCTTTCCTTGGTGGTGGAAGAGTTGTTGGGGGCCGAGTCATTCACGGAGACAAGACTGCAAGTACTTATGATCTTGTGGAAAAGATGCATTTTCTCTATGTAAGGGTTGTTAAGGCCCGTGATCTTCCTGCTATGGATGTTACCGGAAGTCTTGATCCATTTGTTGAGGTGAAAATTGGAAATTATAAAGGGATTACAAAACATTTTGAGAAGCAGCAAAATCCAGTGTGGAATCAGGTGTTTGCCTTTTCGAAGGACCGGATGCAAGCATCTGTTCTGGAAGTTGTGATTAAGGACAAGGATCTTATCAAAGATGATTTTGTGGGCATCGTAAGGTTTGACATCAATGAAGTTCCATTGCGAGTACCTCCGGATAGCCCTTTGGCTCCAGAATGGTACAGGCTTGGGGATAAAAAGGGTGAGAAGATTAAGGGTGAGCTGATGCTTGCAGTTTGGATTGGCACCCAAGCAGATGAGGCCTTTTCTGATGCATGGCATTCTGATGCAGCTATGCCTGTTGATAGCACATCAGCTATCTCTGGAGTGATACGTTCTAAAGTCTATCATGCACCACGGTTGTGGTACGTGCGTGTTAATGTTATTGAGGCGCAAGACTTAGTTCCAACAGAGAAGAATCGTTTCCCAGATGTGTATGTTAAGGCACAGATAGGTAATCAGGTTTTGAAGACCAAAAATGTTCAGGCTCGGACCCTATGTTCTCTTTGGAATGAGGATCTTTTGTTTGTTGCTGCTGAACCCTTTGAGGATCATCTGGTCATATCAGTTGAGGATCGTGTAGGTCCTGGAAAAGATGAAATCATTGGAAGGGTCATCATACCCTTGAGCTCTGTAGATAAGCGTGCTGATGACCGTATGATCCATTCCCGTTGGTTCAACCTAGAAAAGCCAATTGCTGTGGATGTAGATCAGTTAAAAAAAGAAAAGTTCTATAGCCGACTCCATCTCCGAGTCAGTCTAGATGGAGGATACCATGTTCTTGACGAGTCCACTCATTACAGCAGCGATCTCCGCCCCACAGCGAAGCAGCTGTGGAAGCCACCAATTGGAGTTTTAGAGCTTGGAATATTGAATGCTGTAGGGCTTCATCCCATGAAGACGCGAGATGGAAGGGGCACATCTGATACATACTGTGTAGCAAAGTATGGTCATAAATGGGTCAGGACACGCACCATTGTTGACAACCTGTCTCCAAAATACAATGAACAGTACACTTGGGAGGTGTTTGATCCAGCTACAGTTATCACCATAGGTGTATTTGACAACAGCCAGCTTGGTGAAAAGGGTTCAAATGGTAACAAGGACCTGAAGATTGGGAAGGTTCGTGTTCGTATCTCCACACTTGAAACAGGCCGTATTTATACACACTTTTATCCATTGCTGGTTCTTCATCCTACTGGTGTTAAGAAGATGGGGGAACTACATTTGGCAATACGGTTTACATGCACCTCATTTGTGAACATGCTTTACCAATACTCACGACCTCTACTGCCAAAAATGCACTATGTAAGGCCTTTTGGCATTATGCAGGTTGACATGCTCCGTCACCAAGCTGTCCACATAGTAGCAGCACGGTTAGGTCGATCAGAGCCTCCACTTAGAAAGGAAGTTGTGGAATACATGTCTGATATAGACTCACACCTTTGGAGCATGAGGAGAAGCAAGGCTCATTTCTTCCGGCTAATGACAGTTTTCTCAGGACTGTTTGCTGTTGGGAAATGGTTTGGGGATATCTGCTTGTGGAGGAATCCAATTACAACGGTCCTAGTTCATGTGCTCTTTCTTATGCTTGTTTGTTTCCCAGAACTGATACTGCCAACAGCTTTCCTCTACATGTTTCTAATAGGGGTGTGGAACTTCCGGTACAGGCCACGGTATCCTCCCCACATGAACACAAAGCTCTCACAAGCTGAGGCTGTGCTCTCTGATGAGCTAGATGAGGAATTTGACTCATTCCCTACAAACCGGAGCCCAGATGTGGTGAGAATGAGGTATGATCGGCTGAGGAGTGTGGCTGGTAGAATTCAGACTGTGGTTGGTGATGTTGCAACTCAAGGAGAGCGACTTCAGAATCTATTGAGTTGGCGAGATCCTCGTGCTACAGCCATCTTCATTACATTCTGCCTTGTAGCTGCACTAGTGTTGTATGTGACACCATTCCAGGCTGTGGCAGCTTTGGCAGGGTTTTACGTGATGAGGCATCCAAGATTTCGCCACAAGTCTCCATCAGTGCCTATCAACTTCTTCCGCAGGCTGCCTGCTAGAACGGATAGTATGCTGTAGATTGGTGATTGGTATGTCTTCTGGCCTGGGTTCTACGCTCATGTAACTTCATCACCCATGTTGCAAATCCTCCTTGTTCTGCATGTTTTTTTCTTGCTATGTCTTAAATTAAAAGTTGTAATTGACCAGATACTGAGGGACAATGAATAATTTGTATCTTCCCATTCTGCCTAAAATAAAGTAGCTTATTAAAGGGTTAACCAAGAAAAAAATAACAACAATGGACAATTACATATTTGTTGTTTTACTTGTACCAGTTATTTTTGCCCTCAGGTGCTCCACTAAAGCATTTAAATCCAATTGCAACTGCATGAAAAAGGAATCTAGAGCCGATATTGATAGAAAGATGCTACATCTATAATATTTTCACAACAATTCATAGGTGGTTAGTTGTTATTGATTTTAATTTAAACTTGCCACTGAAATTACTTTTCTACCTCACCAATAACAACCCATAACAACCTATCATATAAGATTTGTTGTGAAAAATATTATGGACATAACATTTTTCATATTAATATGGTCCCATTTTGTACATTAAGCATACAAAAATGTTATTGTTATAAATAAATAAACAGTTAGTTGAATAGGAAATGTGTTATGGTAGGTTTAGCAGTTTATGGGATCAATCAGTTGGCCAACTATTCAGTCAATTTGATGATTTTGAGCATAATTTAAATTGATAAATATGAGCTGGTCTTAATGGCAGGGTACTGAAACTGAAGAAAATAGATAAATGGCTTGTTCAGTCCAAGTTATACATTAATCTAGCACGTCTTTGGCTATTTATGTATTTTGATACTTTGTCCATGGACAAAATAGAGGTTCAATCAGCATGCATGCTAACTAAAACAAAGGCAGCGCTGACCTGCAAAATTTATATTATAATGCTGAGGCATCACCTTCAAAAATAATTTTTTAGTCTCCGACGTGCAAACTTATAGGACACATTCCAACGTGCACACATATCTCATAATACGTGCTTCCATGTTCAAATCATTCCAGGAGACAATGAAACTTTCCCCCCACTAGAAAACCAGAACTACGACCAGTTACAAACATTGTTCCTAGCTACCAAAAATGGCAGTTTCTGTGTCCAAAAAGAAATCAAAACAATCCAAAAAAGTAGAAGCACGCGAAATTTGCTTCTCTTATTCAATTTTGATCAACTTTTTTTATCGAATCCCAGCTGCTGTCTTCCTCCTAATCCTTATCTTCCTTTGGTCTTCCTCCACCACCATTATATCAGGGAAAATCATTCATGTCTGCGTCTCATCTCGGAAGCTCAACAACCTCTATTGCCTCTCTGCAGGGACCCAGCCAAATTTTGATATCCCTATTCCAGTAATCAATAATAGTGCCATTAGTCCTAGCATCAACGGGGATATAAAAGAGATTCTTAATGTTGTTCGGGATGATCTGAATCCTGAGATAGAAAAAAAAGTCAATGCAGACAGAAAAGAGGAGGTTGCAAATAGTGTGCAGGCTGTCAATGTTGTTTTGGATGAACAAATTCCAAATGCTGAAAACCGAGCTGACAAAGATGAAAATGAGGCTGCAAATGCAGTGGAGGTTCTGAAAACTGCTCAGAACAACCCAAATCCAGATATTAGAGAAGTAGAAAAAGGCAGAGAGGTGGAGATTGCACATGCTAAGAAGGTTGTGGAGGAACAGTTGCAACTTCATCGATCATGGAAGTCAAGTAAGAATCATCCGGTGTGTGATGGGAGGGGAATATATGTCTATGATTTGCCATCAAAGTTCAATACTGACTTGGTTGGTCAGTGTCATGATTTGGTTCCATGGGCAGATTTTTGTGAGTATTTCAATAATGATGCATTGGGCCTGCCAATACCAAAGCTTGGAAAAGGATGGTATCAGACTCATCAGTACTCACTGGAGTCAATATTTCATACGAGGGTCTTGAAGCATCCATGCAGGGTTTATAATGAGAATGAAGCCAAGCTTTTTTATGTCCCATTTTATGGTGGTTTAGACATTTTGAGATGGCATTTCAAAAATGTATCCAATGATGTCAAGGATACCTTATCATTGGAACTCATAAAGTGGCTGGAAAAGCAGCAGCCTTGGGTTCGGAATGCTGGTAAGGATCATGTCTTTGTGTTGGGGAAGATATCATGGGATTTTAGGAGAAATGATAATTCTCCATGGGGGACTAGATTTTTAGAGCTTAGTCAAATGCAAAACCCCATAAAGCTCTTGATCGAACGCCAACCATGGCATGTAAACGACATTGGAATTCCACACCCGACCTTCTTCCACCCTCATTCAGATGATGACATTATCTCATGGCAATTGAAGATTATCAGCTCGAGTCGAAAAAGTCTTGTGAGCTTTGCTGGGGCACCACGGCCCGATCAACCAGACAACATAAGGTCAATATTAATCAACCAGTGCAACTCTGCAGAGAATGGAATGTGCAGGTTTATGAATTGCAGTTCAGGAGGGTGTGATCAGCCTGAGTCAGTTATTGAGCTCTTCAAGGAGTCTGAATTCTGCTTGCAGCCTCCAGGGGATAGCCCTACAAGAAAATCAGTATTTGATTCTTTAGTGTCTGGTTGCATTCCTGTATTTTTCTGTCCTTTCACAGCTTACTACCAGTATCCATGGCATTTGTCTACTGATCATGGTAAATATTCTGTGTTCATAGACCAAGAAGTGGTGAAGCAGAGGAAGGTGAATGTGGTGGAGAGGTTGATGAAGATTTCTCCAAGGGAGAGGGAGGATATGAGGAGCTTTATAATATATGAAGTACTACCTGGGTTGGTATATGGGGATTCAAATTCACAGCTTGAGAAGTTTCAAGATGCATTTTCCATAGCTATGAATAATTTGCTTGAGAGAGTAACCAGAATGGAATCAAATGCACAATAGGGGTTGCTGTTGTTCTTTATTTTGGTTATTGATTTTTTCCCACTTATATACAAAGTATACTGTTAGTGGGGACAGTTTCATATTTGTTTTATTACAAACTGTAACTTAACTTTTTTTAAAAAATTCGATATAAAGTCGGCAATCATGACAACATTTTATTGTTTGCCGACTATCTTTTTATCTTCATTCCATCCAAGCCTTTCAAAGTTGTGATGCTTCTTTTTCTCTCTCTCTCTCTCTCTCTCTCTCTCTCTCTCTCTCTCTCTCGATAGTTGGGGATAGAAAATTCGAACCCTAAAAGTCTTGGATGGAAATATTTGAAGGTGTCAATTAAGTTATAAGACTCTCAACAAAGTTATAATACTCCTAAATTAGAAGCAAATATAATTTTTTATTTACTTTCCATGCAATTGAAGACCAAATCAAGACATTGATTTCAAGAGAAGATATTGTAGCATTTAAAATAAGTTATCAAATCTTGCCTTGCAAAATTTTAAGTACCCTAAGCTTCGCTTTGGTGCATGTCTTTTAAAAGCTTTCCTCTATGTAATCATACTATTATTTCCATGACACATCTAGCTCTAACTCATAAAAAAAAAAAGGAAAAAAAAGAAAGAATTATAAGTAGACTTCTCACTTATCATAAAACTGAGTAGTCTTCTCGTGAATGTATTTTTCCATTTTCCATTTTCTATCAACCCCTGTTCCAAATATCCACTAACAAATATATTGTGAAAACAATTTTATTTAGACCCCCAACGGCTTAACCTTAGTTGCACCAACACGGACAATGGTATACGAGGGTATAACAATTTTTGAAAAATAAGGATACGACACGGCGTGGACACGGCAATTAAATTTTATATTTAGGCATATTTTTTAATATTTTTAGATATAAAATACGTTTATGTCTAGAATTTAAATTATATAAGAACTACAATTAATTAAACTAACATCCAAAGTAGTACAATAATATACATAAAATGTTTAGAGTACAAACCAAAAGTTTAAATAAATAAAATTGATGATGGAAAGAATATTAGTAGGCTGAATGCTCCGGGCTTTAATGATCTAGCAATTAATTGGAAGGCTTGAAAAGGAAAACACACGATCAAAAGTGATTGGGGTGGACCGGCCAAGAACCCTCCAATGTTTAAGTTAGTTTCTCTCTTAAATTCTAGAGTTCCAACTTTTTAGGAGTTGTCTCATACTTACCTTCATTTGATATGAATGAGGGTTTATATAGTGTGCACTTGAAGCAGTTACTTGTCTCGTAACTTCCCTTATATTTGAGAAAGTCAGAAGGTTCAGGGTTAACTTCCACAACTGCTATAGGAGTTAGAATATTCAATCTTATCTTCCATAAATGTCATTGAAAGTTAAATACTTAGTAAGAAGTTATAGTAATGAACCAGGATTTAACTCATGCTTTGAAATAGTAACACGTGGTTCAATTCACTAGCTCTTGTAGATAAACTTTTCTAGAATTTTCCCAAGCGTCTGGGGTCATCCATGTGTTTTCCTCATGGACGACCCATGTGCCTATGGATGACCGTCATACTAGGTAGAACCATTCTTGCATTCTTGACCTGGACAACTCTCATGGACGAATTGGAGTTAGTTCAATTTTCAATTCACCATAAAAAACTATAGCAGGACACACAAAAACAAAAATCACTAAATTCATAATGAACATTATAATTTATAAGGCAAAAGGCTGAGTAAAGAAACAATATTTTTTTAAAAAAAAAATATATATATATATATATATATACACACAGTATAACACAATGATAGTGAGAGTGGGATTAAAAAAAAAAAAAAGGCGTTATAAGTAACAACAATACACCCATTCACCCAAAGCATATTTGAAAGAAAGAAAGAAAGAAAGAAAAAACAGAGAGAGAGAGAAGAGAAGAGGTTGGACCTATCCATGTCGAGAGAGAGAGAGATCGGAAGAGACAAAGGGCACGACGTCGACGACGACTGCCTATGGAGCTCGCTGACTCGTCGATCGGCTCGATCTAGCATTGGTGAGGGACAGAGAGCAATTGGCAGAGGCCAGAGGGAGGGTTGAGTTATGGGTTTCAGCTTTTTTGTTTTAGGGTATATCACAAAATCAACGGTAATGATTTGTCCATTTGTCAAAATCTGTGATTTTTTTTTTTCCACTGCTGGCATGTCCATCATGTCGGAGCCATGTCGGAGCCGTATCAGAGAAGCCAAAAAAAAAAAAAAAAAAAAAAGACACCGCTCGGACACTGGAGTCTGGCAAGTCGTATCGGTATCCATGTCCGATACGTGTCAAACACTGGTACTTCACCAAAAATGGCGTGTCGGTGCAACCTAGGGCTTAACTACCAAATTTTAATTGATTAACCCAATTCTTATTCAAGGTAGTTAATTTGATAACATTCAAATAACAAATAAAACGCATATAACCACAGTCACACAATAGACAAGAATTTGTTCAGAAAGTCAAAACTGTCATAGAAAAATACTACCTAGGTGATGACACTCTGAGGGCCAAACCCCAAAAAAACAAATCCGCTATAAAAGGTTGTTGCGGTATAGAGTGTACTCATAAACTATACATCCCCTACACGTAGATAGTCACCGTACCCAAGCTCCCAGCTTCACAAACGATTTCTGCTTGTAAACTAATCTCTCGGCCACTCCAAGAACTACTTGAAGATTTGGATTCTTCTATGCGTTTCTGTGATCAAAGTCCAACACACAGTAGGTAATCAAGTTCTTGGAACAATAAGGCCTCTCAAGTATAGTCAATTGGAGAGGTTTGGAAGACTATGGAAATATGGAATTCTCTCTCTAGGTATTCTCTTTATTTTATTTTATTTTTTCTTTCAACGGTCTTTTCCTTTCTAGATATGACACAGGACTGATGTTGGGTCGGGTCGGGTCAGGTCGGGTTTACTGTGACCCGAAACCCGACCCGACAGAAATCGGATTGGTTTATCTAAAACCCGACCTGACCCGAAAAATGGTCTGAAATCGGGTCGGGTCTCGGGTTGGGCTTTTTTTTTTTTTTTTTTGCTGCTGCTTGTTTTCCATGAGCATTTAGTTACTATATTCTTTTTTGTAATAATAATCTCTCATTAAAAAAAAAAAATCCAATATCAAATCATTTTTTTTATAAATTATACTATTTAAAAAATATCCAATATCCAATCATTTTTAAAAAAAATTATGAAAATAAAAGCTAAAATCTCCTTAGCAAGCCACATTTATGACTATTAAATGGATATACACAATAAAAACACAAAACCAACAATATCTTCATTGAACCATCAGAGGTGCAAGTATGATATCTCTTCTTTCCATTCCTTCTCTTATGCAACTCCAAAACACACCAAACAAAAGAAAATAATATAGTCCTCCACATTCCATTCATTTATAACCTATCCACTCTAATTCATTTCATTCTGTTGTGAACTCTCCAAACAGTGTTAGAACTTTGAGAAAGCAAAACAAATGCATAAAAACCAACACAAGCACTAAAGAGCCGGAAATGAAAAACTATGGCAAAATATCTAAAGCTTTACATTACAACAAAATGCTTAGTCGTGAAACAGATTACAGCAATCCATTGCTGGACAGAATGCTTAGTTGTCAAAAAAAGTTTCTTTTCAGTAATCCGTCAATAGCAAACTTTCCTCCTCTCTAAGTTCAGCTAGCGACTGCCCAAAAAGAAGAAAAATACAAGGGATACGAATACAACTTTTTATTTTAATCATCGCCAAAAGCTAGATAAACAAAGGACCAATGCAAAGTTAAGGCAATTTGTTCAAATAGAATCAACAACATTGGATGATGAATGAGAGAGCTCCTTTAAGTTTGGACAGAAAGCTTAAAAATAACTTCCACCTGATATTCCAAAAACATATTGCACAAAAAAATGTACAACTAAACAATTAAAAAGACATTTGCACTTGCACTTGCACTTCTACTATATTGCCTGTGTATATTTGTACTTAGCATATCAGAAAGATGCGGACCTATTAGCTTAAAGCTTTACCCAATAAACCAAGTGGTACATGAGAGCATATGGAAACCAACTATTTCTATTTATAACACAGTTGTGTACACGTTAGAGCATTATATAGCTGGGTCAACCTATTTACTCCAACTACTTGTCAAGTCGATACTTCTGATACATAAGCATTTAAGGATGCAAAATGGGTAGTTTAATGTGTATATATGCCCATGACGGATATTTGCTAGCAGTCATTAACATGTGCTAGTTTTACTGCTCAATGCAGACATTTTCACACAAGGATTAGAAATAATCGAAATGGGTGGAACAAGAGCATCAAAAGTTGCATCAACATAGCAAACTAACAACACCAAACATCGAAATAGAACATGCAACAAGCTTGGTAACAACTCTGCCAACACAGAAAACTACACAAAACAGTGACTGCACCACAGCAGATACACGAATCCAACAGAGAAACAGAGTAAAGCTTTCAAAGATTTTGTGGCAGAGAGGTCTTTTACCTTGGCGAAAATGCAAAATAGTGAAACCCCAAAGAGAGGCAGAAGAGCTCTTTAGTTTAAAACCTGAAAAAAAAAAATCGAAATGGGTCCTTAAAAAAAACGATTCAAGCCAAACCCACATCACAAAAGGCAAGAAAATCAAACCCAAACAGAATATTCACATAGAAAAAAACCCCAAAATACGAAAGTATTAAAAACCCAACTATATTAACAAGAAACAGAGATAACAAGAAATAGGTTTAGCTATTTATTCTATGACTTACACAGAGACAAATGGAGCAAATAGCTTGAAACTGGCTTGTAAGGCTTTGAGGAATAAAGAGAGAGATGAGGGAGGCGGAGAGTTGAAGGAGGTGGAGACTGCAAAGAGACCACGTAGGGTTTTTTTTTCAAAAACACAAAAATCAGGTTCAGACTTAAGGTATTTATATGACTCGAAACCGACCCTAACCCGATAATAACCCGAAAATATGACCCGAAACCCAACCCGAATATTCTCAGACCCGCCCAAAACCTATCGGGTCGGGTCGGTTTTTTGGTGGGCCGGGTCAAGTGCTCACTCCTAGATATGAGGGTTTTAATTTTGGCTTTTATGGACAATATTGCCTTATGCCCATTTCACCCAAATTATATAGCCTTATGCCCTCTTTTCCAAACTAATTAAGAAAATGCCCCTCTTTTGAAACTCGACTTTCTCAAAATAGAGTTAAACCCTATAGTGACGTTTTTAAGGACCTATAGTGGCGTTTTGTAACTCGATCTCCATGAAATCGAGTTACAAAACGTCACTATAGGTCCTTAAAAACGTCACTATAGGGCCCCATAATTTTTTTTTTTTTTTTTATAACTCGATTTTAAGAAAATCGAGTTACAAAAGAGGGGCATTTCCCTAATTAATTTGGGAAGAGGGGCATAAAGCTATATAATTTGGATGAAAAGGGCATGAGGCATTTTTGTCTTGGCTTTTATACATGTATGGTTTAGGGTTGAGGTGCCTACAACATCTGCCTTGTAAGTAAAAATTTGTAACTTCCATAATAAGATTTTGGTCAATTGGGGATTATCGAGTGTTTACCTAAACTTTATATGTTAACTTTAATCATTTCTTGTACAATGAATAGACATTTTATTCAACCTAAATTACACTGGTTCATATTAGTTCATATTATGTAATACATAATCCAAAATTACAACATACTTTTATAATGAAATAATACATTGAACTTTAAGGCTCAATTAATCACATATATTTAAATGGAAAACTCTTGAATTTAATAGTTAAAAACTATCCAAAACAATAATTGAAATTGTGGGTACCCAAGGACAGAGGATGAAGCTGAAGGGTCACGTTATTTGCCTGAGGACAGAGGATGAAGCTGAAGGGTCACGTTATTCGCCTGAGGACAAAGGATGAAGCTAAAGGGTTGCGTTATTGGCCCAAGGACCGAGGATGAAGTTGTAGGGTTGCAGTAATGACGTGGAGATGTTGTGAGTCACTAGCCTAAGGGAAGAAGCAGCCTGAGGAAGGAAAGAGATGAATCTTGGTACTCTGAAGCGTTCTGAGGGGAATAGGATTTAGAGAGAGTGGAAGACAACGGGCAGTAGGGAGCTTTAGACCTGGTGTAACCTGTTGCATCTGCATTAATTGAAAGACACCAGCTTTATCAATCGCATTAATGAGGAAGTGACCTGAATAGTGTAAGCCCCAACTAAGCAGATTCCTATCACCATCTTCTCTAGATGTGAAAGGTAACAAGTGTCGAAAAAGGAGGGGGGTTAGGCAGAAATGGATGGTGGAGATGCCAGGGAAGGAAGCTATATAAGGAAAGGAAAGAGCATTGAAAAGGGGATCGAGAAGTGAGAGAGAGAAAAGGTAATCAGAGAGAAGGAAGAAGGGAGTGAACAGTTTGACTTTTTCTGTAAACCTAGTCTCCTTGGGAGCACTTGTGTAGAGCTCAACACTCTTTGATTCCTGAATAAAAATTGTTCCTTCCTTATTGCTGTCCTCGGATAGAGCTCATTGTTGTTGTTCTTCCCACCTCTTACAAATTTATTGATTTGGGCCAAGTTTAGAGGAACCAACCCATTACTCTAAGTGGGCTTGGACCACAAACTTTTTGGTCCCTACAGAAATCATGTTTAAGTGAAACCTCAATTCAATAATTAAGAACAATCTAAATTATTAAACATTTAAAAGTTTGAAGTAGAGAGAGACTCACATGAGAATTTAATTTTTGTCATTGAAAGCATGGAAGAAGGCATGAAACTCGAGTGAGTTTCACCCTACCAAGTTTAAGTTTAAACTTAAAGTCTAAGTCCTATGCGTTGCATGCTACATGTGTATGTATGTGCATTAAAAATGATTTGAATTTAACATTTATTGTAGAAAAGAGGTGGTATAGTCTTACCCCTGTCTAACTAATTCTTATTATAATCTCTTTGTTTTGCGGGGAGATAGAGAAACGCTTCTTTTGAAAAAAAAGAAAAGAAAAAATCAGCATATAATATATAATAGCTAAGATATTAATCTTTAGAAGTGGTATCTCATACGGATTAGTATTTCAATTGTGGGTTTTGGTAGTTAGAAGTTAGTGCATAGTAGTTAATGATTAGAAAATTACTTTGAAATTTTTTAAACCAATCCTTTAAAAAAGTTTTAATGGAGTTTAAATCATGTTAATAAATTATCTCTCTATTCAATTTTTTTTTTTTTTAAATCATGTTAATAAAAAGTTATTGATAAAACTATTATTAGTAAACATTTCTAAGGCTTATCTATTTAGCTTTTTTGCCAAATTTATATAAACTCTTTTTTTTTTTCTTTTTCCGAAGAATATAACACAACCAAAAACCTATAAACAACAATTTACATTCAACATAAAGAATATATTCAAACTTATTCATAATTTAAAATTAAGAAATTAACACAAATTATAAATTAAGATATAAATTTAGAAAAAGAATAAAAAATAAACTTGTTTATTTTTTCTATCAATTTGAGAGATGAAAGTGTGAGTATGCAACTAAAACCTGAATCAATTTGTAGGGACACAATTTTTAACGACCCAAGGATAGGCTCGTATGTAAAAGGGACCCAAACAATACAATTTGTAGAGAGTGGGCTTGGAAAGGCTGGACCTTGGTCGTTGGGCAACGGTTTAGTCGGGATTTTCATGGAAGCCCCTGCGAAGGCAGGATTGGCCTGTATGGCTAGGCCTTTACACGGATGTGGTGTGAAGATCTATCTCCTCGGAACTAGTCCGAGGAGCATTTCGACCTCGCCTTCCTTCTTTCTTATGAGTTCGTTCTCCCTCTTTTCTCTGGTTTCTGGGAGCCCCCTCCCTTTTCACCATGATACTCCTCTCTCTTTTATACTAGTATTCTCTCCCGTTCTTCACATACGTGCCAGTTTCTCCTTATTTGGGGTGGTTACTCGTCTTATCAACCCTCACGTCAGAGTAGTTGGGGAAGAGTTGGATAGCACGGTATGAGTACGAGTTTGTCAGGTGATGGGCTCCACAGTAAGGTGCTGGCAGCCTTTTCCCCTGTGCTGCTCCTGTGCTGAATCTGTCCTTTTCTTTGGGTGTTTTGTGATATGTCGGGCACAGAGTCGTCCTCGGCCACGTCCTTGGGCCTTCAAGGAGCTTTTGTTGTGTCTCCCTGACAATAGGGCTCCTCGGCCTGGACTTTGGGCCCTTAATGTGAAGTGGGCCGGGATTCCAATTTTCAAACCCCACAATAGCCCCTCAAAATCCTGCTTCCCGACTTTTTAGATGGGAAGAAGGGTTTTGGTAAGGCTGAGCCCACCTCGTGACTTGCTCACATCCTATACTCTATTATTATTTACGCTTTTCCATTTACGTGGGAGTCGTGCCAAAACAAGGGGCGCTCCTTTATTTTCCATTTCTGCAGAGCCCTTTGATATTTCGGTACTCGAGGCGCGCCTTCACGAGGATCTTCAGATCCTATGGCTGAGGATGAGGTTGGAAATTGAGTCCAGTCCGTCCTGTCAATAGCGTTCCTTGGAAATTTGCACAAGTTAAACGCCACCGGTCTTCTTCGTGTATAAATAGGGTACAGGGTCACTCCCCTCATACACGAACTCTCCTGTTCCCTTCAGAATCATACTTCTTCTTCCATATCCATGTTCTCCAGTTCTGACGCCCTTCTGCCTCAAAGTGAGATGTTTGAGGCTTGGATGGGGATGAAAGGTCTTCGCACGTTTCAGAGGCACCGAGTCCTCAAGGTGTCACGGTACGGACAAGGATGGCATAGATTCAAGCCAGTCCCCCGTTTTGACAGGGGGAAGATGGTCTTCCTCTCTCTTTTAGTCAAAATCCGAAGCAGGTTCTGGTCATGCCAGATTTTTGGCATGTCAGAAGAAGGAATTTCCGCCATCAGCGCCGTCTGCCTTGTTGCAGGCAGGTTTTCGCCGGGGCTTCCCAACTTCCGGCTCCCTACACCTTTTCTTCAACGGTGCAGGCTCCGAGTTGGGTTCTTTTGCTGCCTGAGCTATGGGCATGTAAAAATATTGAGGAATGGTACCCCTACTCAACATCTTGGCACTGCAGCCAACCTCTCCTCTGTGCTTCTCCTTCGGCTCTATCTTTACCCTCTTGTATTTTTTCTTTTTACTTACGTAGTTAGCTTTAATGTAAGCCTATTTCAGCTGTTATTGTACACTGTACTACTCCTTTATCTTAATAAAAGATGAGTTTATTTCTTTCTAAATGCTTTTCTTTCCTGCAACAATTACTTTGCTGTTATTGTACACTGTACTACTCCTTTATCTTAATAAAAGATGAGTTTATTTCTTTCTAAATGCTTTTCTTTCCTGCAACAATTACTTTGTGCATGAATATTGAATATAAGCTTGCCTTTAATGACACTCGGAGCAGAAAAATGTCTTAACACAGATTTCTACTAGTTTAAACTTACGGATATTATCAAGTGTAACAACGGTAATCCTAAATAAATTAAACTCTTGGAACTAACCGGGGTAGCGGCTGAGCGCTGCGCGATGCATGCTAGACCAATGTCCGAGAACGGTAAACTCTAAATAATTCGTCCGAGAGGGTAACCGAGCAATGAGGGACCTCAATCGTATTTATTGGTAGCATATTGCTCTAAACTGCATCAATCCCTTTGGTGCTGAGGATCCGAGGGTAGACTGGGGGATCCATTCAGTGTAGGGATTAACCCCACCGTTAATGGGGAGCTCTCCTCGGATGGATTTTAAGGTTCATGTAACATTTTTTCATTTAGGTAGGTTTCCCCACAGGCTTGGGTCCGAGGACCATACAAGGCCTTGGTTCTGTCCAAACCTTTTGATTTTTCTTCTGTACTTGGTTTCCCCATAGGCTTGAGTCCGAGGACCATGCAAGGCCTTGGTTCTGTCCAAAACTTGTAAGATCTCTTTTTTTTTTACTTGGTTTCCCCATAGGCTTGAGTCCGAGGACCATGCAAGGCCTTGGTTCTGTCCAAAACTTGTAAGATTTCTTTTTTGTACTTGGTTTCCCCATAGGCTTGAGTCCGAGGACCGTGCAAGGCCTTGGTTCTGTCCAAAACTTGTAAGATTTCTTTTTTGTACTTGGTTTCCCCATAGGCTTGAGTCCGAGGACCATGCAAGGCCTTGGTTCTGTCCAAAACTTGTAAGATTTTCTTTTTTGTACTTGGTTTCCCCATAGGCTTGAGTCCGAGGACCATGCAAGGCCTTGGTTCTGTCCAAAACTTGTAAGATTTCTTTTTTTTTGTACTTGGTTTCCCCATAGGCTTGAGTCCGAGGACCATGCAAGGCCTTGGTTCTGTCCAAAACTTGTAAGATTTCTTTTTTGTACTTGGTTTCCCCATAGGCTTGAGTCCGAGGACCATGCAAGGCCTTGGTTCTGTCCAAAACTTGTAAGATTTCTTTTTTGTACTTGGTTTCCCCATAGGCTTGAGTCCGAGGACCATGCAAGGCCTTGGTTCTGTCCAAAACTTGTAAGATTTCTTTTTTGTACTTGGTTTCCCCATAGGCTTGAGTCCGAGGACCATGCAAGGCCTTGGTTCTGTCCAAAACTTGTAAGATTTCTTTTTTGTACTTGGTTTCCCCATAGGCTTGAGTCCGAGGACCATGCAAGGCCTTGGTTCTGTCCAAAACTTGTAAGATTTCTTTTTTGTACTTGGTTTCCCCATAGGCTTGAGTCCGAGGACCATGCAAGGCCTTGGTTCTGTCCAAAACTTGTAAGATTTCTTTTTTGTACTTGGTTTCCCCATAGGCTTGAGTCCGAGGACCATGCAAGGCCTTGGTTCTGTCCAAAACTTGTAAGATTTCTTTTTTGTACTTGGTTTCCCCATAGGCTTGAGTCCGAGGACCATGCAAGGCCTTGGTTCTGTCCAAAACTTGTAAGATTTCTTTTTTGTACTTGGTTTCCCCATAGGCTTGAGTCCGAGGACCATGCAAGGCCTTGGTTCTGTCCAAAACTTGTAAGATTTCTTTTTTGTACTTGGTTTCCCCATAGGCTTGAGTCCGAGGAGGCCACCAGGACCATGCAAGGCTTTGGTTCTGTCCAAAACTTGTAAGATCTTTTTTGTTTATTTATGTTTCGAACGTAAGCCCCTAGACCAGGGCTGGGAGAGCTAGCTTGAGGCCAAAAGCCCCTAGAGCTGCCCGCGCCATTGGCACTGCAAGGCGTAGCCCCTAGCAGAAGTTTATGTCGGAACAACAGCTGCATGTCGCCAGAGACGGTGGAAACCCCACGAATCTCTGCTTGCTAGAGAGTTGACTTCACCGCCACCGGTGCCAACGTGCAAGCCTTCCCACAGACGGCGCCAATTGTAGGGACACAATTTTTAACGACCCAAGGATAGGCTCGTATGTAAAAGGGACCCGAACAATACAATTTGTAGAGAGTTGGCTTGGAAAGGCTGGACCTTGGTCGTTGGGCAACGGTTTAGTCGGGATTTTCATGGAAGCCCCTGCGAAGGCAGGATTGGCCTGTATGGCTAGGCCTTTACACGGATGTGGTGTGAAGATCTATCTCCTCGGAACTAGTCCGAGGAGCGTTCCGACCTCGCCTTCCTTCTTTCTTATAAGTTCGTTCTCCCTCTTTTCTCTGGTTTCTGGGAGCCCCCTCCCTTTTCACCATGATACTCCTCTCTCTTTTATACTAGTATTCTCTCCCGTTCTTCACATACGTGCCAGTTTCTCCTTATTTGGGGTGATTACTCGTCTTATCAACCCTTACATCAGAGTGGTTGGGGAAGAGCTGGATAGCACGGTATGAGTACGAGTTTGTCAGGTGATGGGCTCCACAGTAAGGTGCTGGCAGCCTTTTCCCTTGTGCTGCTCCTGTGCTGAATCTGTCCTTTTCTTCGGGTGTTTTGCGATATGTCGGGCACAGAGTCGTCCTCGGCCACGTCCTTGGGCCTTCAAAGAGCTTTTGTTGTGTCTCCCTGACAATAGGGCTCCTCGGCCTGGACTTTGGGCCCTTAATGTGAAGTGGGCCGGGATTCCAATTTTCAGGCCCCACACAATTATTGTAGAAGGGGTTTCTCAAAAAAAAAAAAAAAATTTATTGTAGAAGAGAATAAATGAATACGAAAGGTTAATATTATGAATTGGGTTAAAACGTGTGTGAAAAGTTTTTATTAATTTTTTTGAAGTTAAAAAAAAATAGCTTAAACAAAAATGAAAAATAATAATGAAGAATAAATGTATGGTTTGGGGTTGAGGTGCCTACAACATCTGTCTTGTAAGTAAGAATTTGTAACTTCCATAACAAGGTTGTGGTCAATTGGGGATTATCGAGTGTTTACCGAAACTTTATATCTTAATTTCATTCTCACTTGAACGAAATCATGTCTTGTACAATGAATAGATATTTTATTCAACCTAAATTACACCGGTTCATATTAGTTCATATTACGTAATACATAATCCAAAATTACAACATACTTTTATAATGAAATAAATTGATACTGAAATTTTGTGACAAATTAATCATTGAGATAAAAACTTATTCTTTGAGGCTAGTATTAATTGTATTTTGAGAAAAAACCATAACATAGGATTCACATTCAACTAATCACTTAATTGTATTGCATTTTTGACCAAAAACATGATAGTGGAACTTTAAAAAATAAGCTACCAATGCAAAAAAAGAAATAAATAAAAAACACTTATTGTGGGATCCACATTAGACCAGCAAATAATAGACTTTTTCCACAATTATCTTATGTGATAGACTATAATTTGTTGTTTATTACTTTCATACAAATCACATGTTCCTATTATTTTTACTTCCAACGGTCACAATTTGTCACGTCAAAATTGTGATAAAAATATGTCACATAAGGCCATTGTACCGAAAAAAAGATTGTGACAAACTGGCTTGTAATTTTAGTCCCAAACACACGGACAGACCCTCTAAACTTCTTCATGTAAACTCTCAAATCAGTTCTCAATGCACAATAACAATACGCCACGTCTCAAAAGCCATCCTCTCTAGAAGCACACATATATTGATATATATCCCGTTCACACTTTCTACACCCACATTAGTATTACCATGCCATGACGTATTCTCTGATGCAAATGATCCTAGCCGTCCGTTTCGCTCAACTCCAAAAAACCCAATACTTGGTCCATAATGCTCCACACGTGTGCACAACACCAGCCATCCACGTGTAACCTCAAGATTCACAAATCCTATATAGCCCCCACGATCATCTAAACCCACACGAGTACACACCTCTGTATCTATATGTCTATATATATCTCACAACTCCCAATGCTGTGCTCCTCAACTCGCATTATACTACGAAAAAATCAAATCTTGGGACCCATTTCTGCGTTCTTGTTGTTGACAAACCAGTTTTCAAACAATTCTAAGCAAACCCATTTGCGTTTTTCGCATCGTTCTTCTGTTTCTTTGTTCTCTAAGCCAATCCGAACAGAGTTCTCGAGGCCCTTGTTGTTTGATTTTCGATCGGTTCGTGCAATGGCTAGCCAATCCCAGACAGAATCTGTCCACAACTTCATCGTCAAGGTTGGTTTTTTTGGGTTCTTTTGCTTCCCTTTGTCCACCTTTTTGGAGATGCTTTTCTTGTTCCTTTGGTTTTTGAAAAAAAATTTCATGTGGGTTTGTGATGTTTTGTGTGGTTAAGAAGTTTATTTGATTATATCTTTGTACTGAGTGGCATAAGCTAGAGTGATGGGGAATGAGTGTTACTCAAGAAATGGGGATTCAATCTGTCAAATTAGTGTGTTTGCATGCTGAGAAAAAACTGTGAAAGAAAGAAGAATATAAATCATAGGAGTGGAGAACTCATGTAGAAAGATCTAAAAAGTTGTGTTTTAACTTTTAATTGTTGTTTTCCTTTGGTGTTTGCTTGATAATTGTGGTTGCAACTATGAAAAACTATATTTCATGGCAGGGGCGGCTTGATGTATTTGGGGTTATTTTGTTTTAGATACAAAATTACTACTAATTAACATATATGAACTACATAGAATTTTTTTCTTTTTTTTAGAAATTTTATAGACAGAAAAAACTTGACAAAATTTTTCATATTTATTGATGTAGCAGATTGTAGTGGTTAAGTAAAAGAGTGGAGTTAGTGATAAACTTAGATGAAAACTAGTAAAAATTTGCTAACTCACCTCTTATTATTATTCTCTTTTTTAGAAGTGCCACATTCACAATATTTTTTTACAACAAATCCTAGGTTTTAAGTTGTTTTTTGTTTTCTATTTGAAAATATCACTATAATTATTTTTTTGCTATTAATAACAAGTTGTAACAACCTACTGCTTAGCATTAGTTGTAAATGTGTTATGAAAAATATGGTAAAAGTTGCATTTTTCTCTCTTTTTTATTTGTTTCTCATATGGGAAAAAAATAATATTTTATTTATTGATTATAAATAACCCTATTGATTAAAATTAGGGGGCCTTTTTTTTATTTGGGGCCTTATGTGACTGCATATTTTGCTCACCCATTCAGCCGGCCCTGTTTCATGGGCATCAAACTAGTCACTAATTCTGCATCTATTTCTACATAATTGGGTGATGGATTTTGCCGGTGGCTGTATTTTTAAGTTAGGAGCCTTAATGTTCGAATAAGCACTTCCAAGTTTGATTCTTTATATAAATTATTGTCCTTGAGATCAGTAACATCGGTTTGCTTTGTCAGACACATAATAATGTTTCTTTCATTCATCCGAGTTCTCTTTGATGCTTGCAGGATGCTAAGGGAAACGATGTTGATCTCAGCAAGTACAAGGGGAAGGTCCTCTTGATTGTCAATGTTGCATCACAATGGTATGTTGTAACTTCTCATTTTTATTTTTACGATTAGGTGACTGTCACATTTAGAGTATAGAAAGTTCTCTTGATCAGAATGGAGACTAAAATTTGGATGGTAATATACTGATTTGAATAAAATAAGATTTGAATATGAATTATGCTCTCCTAAACTTCCTCATGGCATACATCTTTTTATTTTTTATGGAATGGTATGAATGTGTTACCTTAGAAGCAATTCAGCAAGACTGTTCTTAGACCAGAACCAGTTTAGACAGTGTCTCTCAAGCTGGATATTTACTTATTTAGTACTTAAGATAGTGATATTTGTGAACCACCTTCTGCTAAAGAGTTGCGCTTATTGCTGCTCCCTCTTGCTGTTTATGTGCTACACTTTATGTATAGTTTTAACACTCAGCTTTTTATGCAGTGGCTTGACTAATTCAAACTACACTGAGCTGAATCAAGTGTATGAGAAATACAAAGATCAAGGTTGGCTTTCATTTTCCTTTCCCTCCGTTTCTTCTTTGTGCTGTTTTTTTTCTGTTTTAATTATTATTATTATTTTTTTCCATCAAGTTACACTTAACCCCCATACTATAGAAAAGCATAGAACATGTTATGAACTCTTGCTCTGGAATTATGTCTTGCAAATTTAGTGGTGACTTTTCATCTTTTTATTATTCTTCCTTTTTATTTTGGATGCTAGAGGACTAATCTTGCTTCTACCTTGTTTCAGGACTGGAGATTCTGGCATTCCCATGCAATCAGTTTGGAGCTCAGGAGCCAGGGAGCAATGAGCAGATCTTAGAGTTTGCTTGCACCCGCTTTAAAGCAGAATTTCCTATATTTGATAAGGTAGGAGGGTAATAATTTCCATGTTTTGTTTAAAGATAGTTCTAGAGACTAGGTTTTATATTTTAAGATTTTGATAAAAATCAAACTAGAGCTAAATTAAGCTTCACTAAAGTGACAGGACAACTATGCAGTTTGAAATTATTTAATGTTGGAAGTAACCAGGCGGAATAGTTTCTGGCACTAAGATGGATAGGGTTTTTTTTTTTTTTTAGAATTTTTTTTTCAGATGTTGTAACCATTATGTTTTGCCAATGAGCTTGCAAAAGAGTTTTAGCCCTTTACTAGGCTAAATCGCTTAAACACCCCTGAAATTGCAAGAAAATAACCCAAATAAACACATTTGAATCACCAAATAGGACAATTGGTGAGCTCCAAACAAAACCAAAAAAGAATCGGACAGAGTGCAAAAGGGAGAAACAAATTTACCAAAGAGAGAGCTACATGGTGGCACTGGAAAACAGTGGCTTCAAGTGGCAGGGGTGGAGAGGAGAGAGAGATTGACTGACTTAGGGTTTTCGTGAGAGGAAAAAAATTTCTGAGTGAGAAACTGATTTCAAACGTGTGGCTGAGAGCAAAGGAGGTACACAATATCTAACCTGAATGTCATTATTTCATGGTATGTTTTATTTTTTTAACTTGATACTAAAACCACGTCGTTTGGACCTGATATTAAAATTATGGATAAAACTTAGATACAACCTTAGGTGTTGTTCTTTAAGTTCCCCTCTTAAGATTCAGCCATGTGGTTGTTTAACTAAAAAATACACTTTCATCCTATGAGAAAAAATCCACATGGCATAATTTTAGAAGAGGAATTTAAGGAACAGCACCTAAGTACTGTACGTAAGTGTTTCCCTTAAATTATTATCAAGTCCAAAATGGCATCTTGTTTAGTATCATAAAATCGAAATGACGTTGTTTTACTATATGTATTTTTTTAAAACTGAAACACAATTGTATATGTAATAGATATGTTAAATTATATATATATATATATATTTGGAAGCAGATTAAAATTGTACGCCTAAGATATATGCTAGTTTGATTTGAAAATATGCTAGTTTGATTTTTCTGGTAAACGTAGCTAATTCGAGTTACTAAAGATCCAATTATGATGTCAGAAATTGTGAGAGCTGTGTTATTATCATTCCGAATCTGTAATATGATAGGTCTCTGAACATTTCATGCGTGTTTGGATGCAGGGTGTTGCAGATTGCTAATTTACTGAAAATTTGTTGAAGTCTAATTGTACCTAGAAAACGTTAAGACTTTAAAAAGTTGTATGTAAGAAAAAATAAGCTAAAAACTAATATTTGCCAGTTTGCTTAACTAGGGCCAGGCTTCTAGGGGGTGGCTGTGAGTTGGTTCATTGGAAAATATTTGTGGGTTGATGGTGAGTGGCTATGCTTGGATTGAAGGGAGTTAGGAGATGGCGGAATGGAAAGGGTAGTTGTAAGCAGCAGCATGTAAAAAATATATATATATATATTTATATATATTCTATGCATTATACATGTGGCCGGTTCTAATTAGTTTGTTGAGGATTCATATCCAACTTAAAAGTTTTGGTACCGAGTATAAATGTTGCAGAAAAAAATACGTTGTGTTGTTTACAACTATGGCAAACATAAGAGAAATTGAGAATTTCAAGGTGATAGGGTGTTAGGCTTCAATTAATGATTGTGCCAGAGGGATTCAATTTATTTTTTTTTTTTTTTTTTTTTTTTTTTTTTTTTTTTTTTTGGAGGGGGAAAATAGCTGAAACTTTATTAATGTAAAAGAGCCAAATCATCTTGTACAATAGATTGAATGTGTGATGGAACATCCTCCATCCAAGCTAAAAAATCTGGTATTTGTAGAGCATATTTTGCCAGACTATGAGCTACAGCATTGCCATCTCTTTTTGTATGAGAATATAGCAATAAATCAAAATTTTGGGACAAACTTCTGACATCCTCAAGCAGTAAACCCGTAGGTGTTAATGTCTCTGTTCTTTCCAATAGCGCTTGTATCACTTCAAGTGAGTCATCCTCCAGTATAATGCGCTGAAAGCCAAGATCTTTTGCAAATGTTAAGGCCGTAGCAGCTGCCATAGCCTCTATCTCCACTGCCTTAACAGACTGATGTATTTTCTTCGCACATGAAGCTAGAACCAAACCGTAGCAGCTGCCATAGCCTCAATTTATTTCTTTGTTTCATGGGTTTGTTTTTATATTTTTTTTCCATCTGAGTTGGAGATGATGCCTTATGAAACTTTATTTTGTGTATTGGTAGGTGGATGTGAATGGTAATAATGCCGCCCCATTGTACAAGTTCCTGAAGTCGAGCAAAGGTGGCATATTTGGAGACAGTATTAAGTGGAATTTTTCAAAATTCCTGGTTGATAAAGACGGGAATGTCATTGACCGTTATGCCCCCACTACTTCCCCACTGAGCATTGAGGTAAAGCCAGTCTGTGGCGTTGTACATTCATTTATCTAATAATTGGCTTATCTGATTAACTACAGAGTTTGGGTTCCTCTTGCAGAAGGACGTAAAGAAGGCACTGGGGATCGCTTGAGCTCTGCAAACTGCTTCTTCAGTTCTTAGTAATAAATGATGATGTTGACTATGAATAAGCATCGATATGTAAATGCTTCCTGTATTTTTAGCTTCACTCATCGACATGTATTCAAGCTGTTGTTTTTATTTTTGTTTATGATTGAAACCATAACTGGTTCAATAAATTGAGATTTTACTATCCTAGTGGTAAAGGATCAGAGTACTTGATCTATGTTCAAACCTTGTAGGCAGTGGCATTGAGAATCTTATTTCACATGCCAGTTACATGGATTGAGACCTCCAAACATGGGGCTGGTTGAGAATGTGAATTGCATCTTATAACTTACAGGTTTACCCAACTTTTATGAGCTGCGTTTGAATTTGGGTTGGCTATTACATCAATATTGGTGATATGAGTACCAAACATGTTGGTTTTGTGGTGGTCACTATCACTGGATAAATTGCTTGTTTGGGAAAGTGAAGAGGCTGGAGCAGTGTTGGTAATGGGTGTTCAAATTGGCTAGTCTTTTTCGTTTCTTTTTAGGATGGAAGACCCTCGATTTTATTGTCTTTATGAGGCACACTACAATATAGTCATGGTTAGGCAAAATTACCCATTTAACTACTCAAATGTGTTTCAAATTGTCCATTTTATATTTCAATTGCGGATGAGGTAAGTGTTAAGGGAGATCTAATGTGTCAGCTAAAGTTGCTTTCTTTTTGTGGATTGGGGGAGATTATAACTAGTGATAATTTACTAATGAAACGGATTGCTTTGTTAAATTAGGGTTAGATGTGAAAATGCATTCTTTGTGTGTTTTTTATTTTTTTATTTTTTCTTTGAGGTAGGATTCTTTGTGTTAAATTAGTGTTATATATGTGAATGTAGTTGGGGAGACATGGGGCCATTTACTTGTTATTGAGTTGTGGACTTGTGGTATTTGGTTTGTTTGGTGTTTAATGGTTTATGCCACAGAGAGTGCATGAATATGAGTTTAGACTCCATCGGAACATAGCCTTTTGGAAAGTAGTGTCTTATAGTGTAAGGTGGTGTATTTGGTGGAAAAGAAATCAAAGAAGATTTGAGGGCTGTGAATGGATTACTCCTAATCTTAAGCTGTTATTCTTTAAATATTTGCTTGATTGGATTCTAGCTTTGGGTTCATTTTCTTTTACTTCTCTCTCAGATCTAATTGATCATTGTAACTTGAGACCTTTTTTTTTTTTTTTTTTTTGGTTGAGAAGATTGTAACTTGAGAACTTGATTGTGTTGTACCCATAGTATACCCCTTTATGCTTGGGTTACTTTTTTTATTTAATAAAGTTATATCATTTATCAAAAAACTAAAAACTAACATAATTATAGCTCAGTTGGCCCAAAAAAAAGTATAATAGCATCCAATTAGCTAAAAAATTCACACAAAATGATAACGTTATATATTCTAAACAAATTGTTCTTTCTTTTCCTTTCCTTCACTTCTTAGCCACCAAACGGCAAGAAGTGTTGAACTGTTGATGCGGTGATTTCTGCGAATTAGAAAATATTTTTATTAATATTAGGTATAATAATAACTTGACATATCAGAAATTCATTTGTCACCTCAATGGTTTTCATTAGTTTTGACTGGAAAAAATCGCATTGGATTATGATCATTAATAAATTCAAACAGCACAAGAAACTCTTATCATTGTTTAGAGACTTTCACATAGAAAATCAGGTTCATCTTCTATCCATATCTCCTCTTGGTTTATTGTTTGACAATTCTGAGTTGTAGTGCTATCTGTGGAATGATTATCAAAGCTCACTCAATTCCTCTGCATGGCTCAAGATGATTCGCACAATAAAAAGGTAATATTGAAACATATGCTTTAAAAACAGTAATAGGGACTAAATTGAAAACCTTTTAAATTTACCAATTACCAGAGAAAACATCAAATTTTTTTTTTCTCTAATTTAATTTAATTTATTTTTAAATTTCCCAATTTTATATTATAATTGTATTGGGTAAAACCAAAATACAGTGAATATCTTTAGGTACATGTAATATTACGTTATACCGTAATATTATGTTATTGTAATCTTACATTAATGTAATCTCAATATAATAATATAATATTATATTATTTAGGAAAGTGATGAGATAAAGATGATGTGATATATTTTATAATTTTAAATTATAGTATTGTTAGAAAAATAAAACAAGGACTTTGTTAATGGGTGCCGGCCAGCACCTGTTAATGAACCAGCTATGTTTTATTTATAATCTATCACAAATCCCATAGGAAATTGGCAAAATTTTACTTTTCGACTGTAATTTATCACAAAATGATTTAACTTTCTTTATCTAAACTAACACACATTTAATCACATTAACGGATACTGTACAACACTTGTTAAAAAACTTTAATGTCATATCATTATAATGTACATCACATTAAACGCATATTATAACGAATCAAACATCCCCTTAAAGTTTGCACTAGCCAAGTCTAAGACATTTTAAAATTGATCAATTTAATCCTAAACTGTTACTCATTTTTCCCCACTCCTGGTAATTAAAGACCAAATTAAACAGTTTTGAAATACCATAGACATAGCCAGCATTAACTAAAAGTTTAGGGCATTATTAATCTCCCAAACATCATTATCCAGGAGAAAAAAACATCATTATCCAGGAGAGAGAGAATGATTTTACACGTGTCAGAAGAGTAGTGCTTGCAAGCGGGAAAAGTCAAAAAGCATGCTTCATTAGTATCCCTCTGCTCCCCAAAGGTTTTGCTTTGTGTTGTTCTGTCATTTGTGTTGTTCTTATTTTTCTTGTTCAGAAAAGAAAAGATCATAGGATGGCAAGCCAACCAGCAAAGGAGCAACAATCGATCTACAACTTCACTGTCAAGGTTAGTCTCTTGCATTAACATGTGTGCCTTTTAATCTTTTTTGATAAGTTGCTTGCTTGTACAGATTTTGCTTTGTTACTATCATTTTAGCTCAGTTTCTGTGATTGTAAGGTATAAAAGTTCATTTTTTTAACATGGATATTCTTTTTCCAGTCTTAGATTTCCTAAGGGTGGGTTTGTTTGGGGTGAAAGAGGATGGATGAAAAACTTTGAAGAGAAAATGAAATAGAAAATTTTGTTCGATTGTGTTTGGTTAGATGGAGAAGGAGGAAAAAAATGGTAGGGCCGAAACCTGGGCCCATCAAAAAGTTCTCCCAAAATGGAAAAAAAACTTGGAAAAAATGGGCTGATTAATGGACAAAAATGTCCATGTTCAGTTCCTTTCATATCCTTTTTTTTTTTCCTTGTTTTTTTTTGTGCTGGGCACGTTGCTTTTTTTTTCTTTTTTCTTTTTTCTTTTTTTCTTTTTTGGGCTGTGGGTGTATTTTTTTTTTTTTTTTAACTAGACATGATTTTTTTTTTGTGACATAATTTTTATTTTTTAATATATTGGGTGATTTTTTTTGTCACTTTTTTTTTTAATTGACTATCATTTTTTAACATTAACAAAGGTGTATTTATACAATCTCACTTTTTTCGTCTCTCAATGTTTTCACTCAACCAAACAACCAAAAGAAGAGAAATTAAAGTCTTTTTTATACTCTCACTTTTTCACCACTTCAATTAAACGGACTCCAAGGGTCATTGAGTTTACAATGGTTGGTTTATCATGTACAAAGTACTGAAGTAGTAATAATTAATACATCTTAATGCTCTTCTTTGAGGAAGATGACCAGTGTTTTAGACCAAATTGTAACATGGGTGGTCCCTTTACACTTTAAATGATCAACCGGTCTCTAAAGCATTATATAAATGTTAAAAGCTACAAACCCATATAAGAATTTTGGATATTGAGTACTTTGTTAAAGCATGTTTACCAGAAGCTTCTGAAAATATTGCTTTAGTCCAGAGTTAGCAATCAAATAGATAGTGCAACCAAAGTCAAGATCAATTCAAGCATGTCACCACAATCCAAACACAATAAAGATATTTTAAATCAATAAAAAGCACACATAGTTTTGGTGATGAAGTGGAAAACCTGTAAAGAACTCTTCATAGGAAAAAACACTCCTGGGATAAGCAATCCCTTAGGAACTTTCATTATAGAAGAAGCAATTACAATAGTTTAAACTTTTGTAAGTAGACTCTCTATGCAACCTCAACAAAAGATATGGACTCCAAAACTTGTAAATTCTTCTACGAAGCTTTCCTCCACGAAAAAAGTTGTCTACAAAAACCAAAACTCTGATATTCCAAAAACCTCTTCAAAGGGAAACAACAATGAGCTCACTGTTAAAGGGGTAACAACCACTGTGATTTTAACGGAAATCAATTTTGGCATGCCAAGATGTAAAAGTTTCAGAAGGGGTTTCTCTTTTTAGCTCAAGAAGCAAGGCACTCTTTTAGGTTCTTGATACAGACGCCTTCTTATCTTGAAATTTGTTCATCAATGAGTATTTAAAGGTAGGCAAAAGGCTAGGTTAAAACTGTCTCTGAGTAGAACTAGGATTGGTGAATCCGTAATCTCGCTCAAGTGAGGGTCAAGGGTGAGTCTTGCAAAATTTTTGTCGTAATGATCTCTGGAGTGAGGCCTGATTTTGTTCAAGCTAGCTTCTTGAACTTCAACAACTTCAAGCAGCTCCTTACATAAACTTTTGCCTAACTTAATTACATTTACAATATCCCTCGTATGCTTTTCCACTAAATTGTAACAGCTTCCCATGGTTTGGTGCTTTGTTTGCTTACATAGGAAAAGCATAATGAGCAGAGAATCAAGATGATGTGGGTGAACGTTACAAATTAATGTAACTGACACATATTTGATAGAGTTGGGATTCTGTCGGGATTAAATAAGAAAATCAATTGGATTTTGTGGGGTGTATGGATTGTCTACAAAACCCTTGTGTTGCATTCTATAATGATTGAGGCAATGAGGGGAAAACACTAAAGAGTAGCTTAGGAAGTGGACATTTCAAATGGCATCATCAATGAAGTGTCAGAAAATTTTCGTAGTGGGTGATGCAAGCCTAGTTATGGATCCGATTGAAGAAGACATGATCTCAAACTGGAACATCTCTTTAATAATTAAAGACTTATAGAAGGTAATATTGAATTTTGAATCTTGTTTGTTTAATAGAGTTAGCAGGTCTGCAAACTCAGCTGCTCATGAGCTCAGTCAATGGGAAACAAAGACCATGTACTCTGGATGGGTGGAACCAGCCCAATTTCCTCCAACCCTTGACAGTGCTCCCATGGCTGATTCTTGTAATAACCTCCTTTGTGCAATATAATGAACTTTTTTAAAGCAAAAATAGAAAAAGAAACTTAGAAAGTGAGTGTGCTAGTTTATAACCATCTGGTTTCATCTCAAATTCAAGAAGAACTGGTACTTTAGGTTCATATACAATGCTTAATTACCTTGAGTAAAAGCAATATATCCTAAGGAAATTCTTTGAGCAGCTTTCTTACCACATACAAATAAGTTTATATTCTTTGGATTACATAGAATATTTAGTAGAAGCAGATGCAACTTAGGCATGGAAATAAGACTCTTGAGAAGCACAAGAAACAAAGAGAGGTGGTTGAAATGGTTACCCTCTGCTCAAATTGGGAGCATGGTAATCAAATTATTTCCATTTTTTGTGTCTTGGGCTTTTGATCATTGTCCAGTACAATAATATTGCCCTTCTATTCCATATAGGTGCATGAATAATTTTCATACGAAAGAAGAAAAATAAAATACATGAGTTTCTTTCTTCTTATCATATTCCTTGAAACAGATGAATAGAAAAGTACCCAATAGTAATGGTTGAAGGGATGAAGAACAAGACTAATGAATTTAAGAAAAATGAATTAAAATAAAAGATTTTGTGTCTGATGTATAGGTCTCTTTTGCTTCATTAAAGCCTAAAAAAAAAAAAAATCCTAATATCATTTTTAAGGCTTCAAGGCTGAGAATCATTAGAAGGATCTTACCGAAATTATCATTTACAATCTTAAAATGCTTGTTGCATTGATATCTACTTGATATATATCTGTACTAAATCTCACGCCCCTAAGGTGGAATTGCTTTGCCCTAAAAGTTTAGATATGATTCCTATTTGTTATTTCATTATATTTAAGAGTTGTATGCTAATGCTTGCTTCCACTTTGCAGGATGCTAAGGGAAATGATGTAGATCTTAGCACTTACAAGGGAAAGGTCCTCCTGATAGTCAATGTTGCCTCCAAATGGTATTATGCATCTGCTTTATTTTTTCTTCTTTATAATTATTACAAACCTAATTACCCTAGGAAATTATAGATATAGTTGAAGTAAGTTGTTTTCTACTATTTGGGATTGGAGCTGATCTTATTCCTTAGAATTTTCCCTTACCATGCAAAATTAAGCATCCTTAGTATTCTTTTTTCACTATTAAAAGTATCTATTTATTGCTTGCTTGTCTATTCATGCAGTGGCATGACCAACTCAAATTACACAGAGTTGAATCAACTATATGAAAAGTATAAAGAACAAGGTTTGGAATTCTAACCTTTGCATAATTGCATTGTAGTTTCTTGCCTGTCGTTTCAAGAACCATTACATATATAAAGTAGTCTAAAAAATGACATTCTTGGCTTACAAATGTTGTTTTCTTACATGTGGATCCTGTGTCCTTATCTCTTCCTTGTTCTCTGAGAAAAATTGCATGTACACACGTATCTGAATCTTGTGTCTGTATGGTATCAGGAAATCACTGATACACACAATGTGTACAGCATCAATTATTTATAAATCAGGCATTAAGAATAGTTTGGGAGCTCACGTTAACATTATACTATTTTCATTATTTTCTTTATCATGTCCTGGGGCTTAATGCAGGCCTGGAGATACTGGTGTTTCCATGCAATCAGTTTGGTGAGGAGGAACCAGGAAGCAATGATCAGATTGTGGAGTTTGTCTGCACTCGCTTCAAATCGGAATTTCCTATCTTTGACAAGGTAGATCTGAGAATAGTAGAATTACGTTGCATTTATGCTCTAATAGCTGCCTCCTTATTACACACCTTCTTAGGTCACTGCAAATATAGGATTTTATTTCCCTTCTATTTTCCAAATTTTCATTCCCTTTGGGCTCTGATGGTGAACAAAATAGAATGGTTTTGGTGTGCTTGGTATTTACAGACTACAATCACATTTTATTTGTGTTTGCATTCACATGATAAAGTTATCTATAAGAGAGACATCTTAAAGAAACCGCATCAACAATTGCATCTTGGGTCGCATTGGGCGATCTAGTAATTGTTGTGCAAACAGCATTGCGCTGCCAAAAAAGACTATGAGAGTGAATATTATTGGACCCTACCCTAGTGTCATTTAGCACTCCTGCCCTTGTATTTCTTTCTTGTCTTCCCTCTTATTCCATTCAAACAATAGTGGGCTGCAGAATTTTCTGTATGCCGCTAAAAAGGGCAGGATCTTCTGCACCCAGATGGGAAATTTATAAAAAATAACTGTGTCATTTATCTCTCTGTTAAAAAAGCAACAAAGGTGCAAACATGATCGTGGTGCATGTGCATGCACACACTTCAAACTTATTTAAGTTAAATTAATTTCATATCTTCCAAATTGTACTAGAAGTATATCATTATATCTAATGGCATGTTTCTATTTCCTCCTTGTGTTGTTGTAAATAATTTCTTGAACAGTAAGACATTTGAAAAAGTTTACATGACCTTCTGCTCTTCTTCTCTCTTGCTATTCCTGTAAGGTTTGCAGCATTGTAGTTATCATGATCTGTGAGATATATTGCTCTTTACTTGTTTTAGATTGAAGTGAATGGTGAGAATACTGCTCCAGTGTACAAGTTCTTGAAGTCTGGTAAATGGGGGATAATTGGGGATGATATCCAATGGAACTTTGCCAAGTTTCTAGTTGACAAGGATGGGCAAGCTGTTGATCGTTATTATCCCACAACTTCTCCTCTTACCATTGAGGTAAAACCCAGTTTGCAGTTTATGTTTGATTCTCAAAGTTCAGTTGGCTTATGCTGCCTAATTGTTCTTTTATAGCAAAAGATCATCTTTATTCTATCAAAGTGATGTAATTCTTCTTGCTTTGTGACATTACTGCAGCATGACATCAAAAAGCTTCTGGGAGTGAGTGAATGAATGCTATTTGGGAGGGGACATCCTAAGTTTGAAGCCTTTGATGTGAACTTGGCTTTTGTGTTTGTGACTTTGTGCTTTTGTGTTTGTGCGCCTTACTGACTCGTTAGATTTGTATAATAGAATATTATGTGTGACTATGATGCGTATTTTCCTTCATGTCTGTTAGTTTTAGTTGGTTTGGAGTTGTTGCAATCTGAACAAAATCCTTTTCTATGTATTGATGCCGTTTATCAGTTTTTATTTTTTTTCCTTTTAAGTCGAAAGGAAATTTTTAACTAGATAGCTATAAGACCAACTATATAGGTCTATCAAAAAGGCATTCATAAAAGCAGCAATAGAAAGTATAATTTTGGATGGGATATAAAGACGGAAAATATTGCATATGGCTGCCCTGATTAGTATGTTGAGAATCTGAACCTAAACACAATTTTTGGTACTGATGCTTTGTTATTGTTGGTTGTTGTTTGTAGTTAAGATAGTGTCGTTAACCACACCATATTTGCTTGTGCAAGGAAAGAAGCAAAATGTGAATTTAGGAGATCGAAACAAAATTTAAAAATTATCCGGATGTAATCATAATCAGGGTTGTCAAAAATGTAACTTTGAGATTCCATGATGTGAAAGGTATTAATTTGTGTAGATCCTTCAAAATTTTGGGTAGTCCAGTACATCATCATTATAGTCACGGTTGTTAAAATCGTGATCTAGATTATAGGATCGCATGATTTTACGATCTTATCTCACCAAAACGTTTAGAATCGCACTAGGATTGTAAAAATGGTAGGATCATATGTAAGATCGTGAGGAATAGAATGAGATTTTACTAATTCTATTCATCCTGTCAAAACATCAATTTTTTGTTTTTATTTTTTTTATTTTTTAAAGGGATAAATTTTTGGTTTTGATGAAGTTTTAAAAGTTTTTATTTTTCTATGTTATGATGGTATGATTTTTTATTTTTATTTTTTATAAAATTATGTTAATCTATGCAAATGTTTTTTAGTTTTTAGTTCACTTGTAATAAAAGTGAAGGAATGCTTCATCATTTTTAAATGAAGAATTTATATTGGTTTTGCTACATTTTAAGCTATAATATTATTAAATTTGTTTGATCTATATACTAATTTATGTTATAATATTGCTAAAATGTTTTTCTTATATATAATTTTATCAGTATGCTTCTATTTGTATATTGATTAATTGAAATTTTTTAGCATGCTCTATAATTATTGTTTAGCGGTATAACTTGAATAGTTGAGTGTGAAATTGTATCTTTATCTCTTTTGCAGCTCTAGTATACAAATATACAATATATGATAAAATGGTTAATGATGATTAGGACGGTAGTCATAAGAACCCTATAATGAGAATACTTAAATGTTCACTTCACCTTAATATTAACCTTACTTTTGGATTTCATATTTTAGTTAGCTAGTTTCTATTTGATAACTTATTTTGGATTTTAAACTTGGAACTTAGAACTTAGAACTTGGAAAATATTTTCATATTGTTGATAAATATTTTGGTATTTGGTTGCTAATTAAACATTTATTGAATTTTTTAGATACATTAGGTCAAAATGTAAATATATTTGTTTCGTTAGTATAGACGTAGCGGTATAAGACATGAAAATTACATTATATAATGCAAATCTTTGTTTGTTTGTTTTTTTTTTTTTTTTTTAATATATATTATGGATAAATTCACAATTTACGTGATTATTCAACATACAAAGTCATTATCAATGTGTTTTTTTGCTTTAAATATGAAAATATGTAGAATCTTACGATTCACGATCTCACCTACTTCTTACGATTCTATATAAAATCTCAATTTTAACAACCTTGATGGGAGTCCTCTTTGGGCTGTACTCAAAAGTAGTTGATGAATTCGGGTGTGGTATAGAAATCCTTCATTCTATACTGTTACATAGTAGATCATGGTACTATCAATCTATTCCATATAGTGGAATAAATAATTTACGTAGAAGACTAAAAAGAAAGTACACAACTTTGTTCATCAAAAAAGAAAGTACACAACTTTCTTCTTTCTTCTACTTCTTATTATTATTTTCAAAAGGAATGAATGAACTGGTACCCGAAATTAAACTAATGGTTGGGATGCAGAACCGGGTTAATGAATTTAAGGAAAATGAAATACAGCATTACAAAGTGCTAGCTTATAACTTGCACATGGTGGTATGTAACCAAAAACTTCATTGTAGCCCAAAGTCTAGTCAAACACTCATCAACCACAATGGTACTTACATTCATTCCTTGGTAGGTTGGCACGAATTATACATGCATTTTCAATTTAGATTTACAATCAACACAAGCCAGTGCTTGTTTTATAGACATCAAGTGTTATTACAATAGGACTTCTAACCATGTGATTTCCATTTTCTTCAGCCCAAACGAGTGTGCCGAATGAAGATTGTTCTTTCCCTTCATATCTTATAGTGAGATTATATGATTTCTTTTCATTTCTCTTCCTAAAGGTTAGTTTCTCTGGTGAAACCGTTACTGTAGAACCCTCTGGTGCTGTCACCATTGCCTTGTAAGTTGAAACATCTTGTCCAACATTGGTTACAGTTCTTTGAAAGTTTTGAATGATTGAAGATGCCCTTTTCTTACGGATTAGAACTATAAATGATGGGTAATTGAGATCAGAAGAAGGGCTTGAACAACTATAACTATTTGATCCAATGAAATTCAAAATTTGTGCACTGTTAAAATTCATGGAGCATAAGAGATTCACGTAATCTTGTGGGGTTGCATAATAAACTATACCAGGATCAAGTACTTGATTTGGACGAATATGACCTGACCCCATGCCCATGGCTAGAGGTGAAGCAACTTGCAAGCCATTGCCACTATCTCGAATTGGGCTGTTGGTATTATCTAAATGGTCAGCAGTGGTCATAAAAGCAGACTTTATTGCAGCAGGACTCCATTCTGGATGTACACCTTTTAGAAGTGCAGCCACACCAGTAGCATGAGGACATGCCAAAGATAATCACGGTATAACTGTTTACGTCCTTCGATTTCACCAACTGGAATAATTGGAGGCCAAGCACCCAAAATTAGTGACCCAGGCCCCATTATATCTGGCTTTAAGATGCATGGGGTGTGTGGTGAGGGACCTCTAAGCTCTAAGTGCATAACTAGCCACAACTGGTGCGGGCTTAATTCAAATCATGGTTTGTTGGTATGTCAAGTTGGCCACAGGCTTACCAGTAGATTTTATGTATTGCTTCAAAACTCTTGCATTGTCTAGGCTAATCAAAATGCAGGCCATCTCAATAAGAATATATCACAGATATTATGTCCCCTTATCAAAAAAAAAATTATGTCCCATTTTTTTTTAGAGAAATTAACTCCCAATAAATTTACATTTTTCCCCTTAGTTAAAAGTTAAAATCTATCGTGGTCTTATGCCATTAGTATCTCGTCTTAGAGAGTGTGCAATGTGCATGCTAGGCAATTAGATAAGCATCCTGGTTTGGGACAATGATATATTTACATTTACTGTTCATGTAAAGTGTATACAATTTTACATATTTGCATGAACAGTGTATAATATTATATGTTGTTCCAGAAAAAGTGTACAATGTTATATACATTTATTTAGTCTATAATTTAAAATTTATATGAACAATGAATTTAAAAAAATAATTTTCCATAGAATTTTTTATATGTTAAAAAGTTTAGAAAATAGCTAGATAAAAGCACCTACTCCAAATTCTCCAAGCCCTCAAGTCCTCAATTGCATCTGCGAGAGGTTGCATAGAGAGTTTTTTTTTTTTTTTTTTTTTTTTTTTTTAAATTTTTATGAACAGGTTGCATAGAGAGTTAGATTCGAAGTTCCTAATGGCTAATAGTCAAAATCTTGTAAGGCTTTATTTTATCTTATTTCATTTTAAGTTGGATAAAAAAAATCACACAAAGGCACACAACACTTATTAAATATCCCCATTCCCAATGATGTTACGCCTAAGACCTGAACTCTGCTTGAAATTCGGGGCCACCTTTAATGGGTTTTTGGCATACAAAATTTATCGATCCACAACCTGTGTATATCCTGTTAACACCAAAAAATAAAAATAAATAAATAAATAAAAAATAAATAAGAAGCTGAAATCAGGTATAGAAAATTAGAAATCCCCCTCCCATTAAAAGAAAAAAAAAGTATAGAAATCCCCATTATAAATTGTTACGTAATTAATCATTGTACAATGCAGTACGGTGCTAGCTACTTCATTCAGTCATTGTAGTCCAAACTCCGAAGTCTAGTCAAACACTCACTGACCACAATGGCATGTACATTCCTTCCACGGTTAAGGCAGCACTTGCATCACTAATTAAAAAATAGTGCAAAATAAAAAATAAAAAAAAGTGTCGAGATATGTACATTTTGATAAAAAAAAAATACTTATATTAGTGGATATAAAATTATACATAAATATATAAATGCTACGATAATCGTGTATATATGCACGATTGTAACTCGTGCATATAATATTTTAGAAATTTTTTGATAGTATTGGGTATGTGAGAGAGAGGGGTAGTGAGTGAGAAAATAATAAAAAATTGTAAAAAAATAAATATTTTATTGAATAAATGTATAGAATAGATAGATTGATGTGGGTGTTTTTTAAAAATGGATGTGTAAAAAAAAAAAAAAAATTTAGTATAAAATAGAAGGAAACTTTTACATTTACTGATACGGTTGCTCTAAGCTAGCTTGTATTTGACATATATTGAGGGTGTGGATTTTGATCAATTTCAGTTTAGTATTGGTTAATATTAATTTTATGATAAGGCATTTCCAGCAAGTCAAAACTAGTTTAAGGCCAAGAAAATGACAAATGAAATTAATCTCTTGGAAGCATCATATACACCGTCTCGAAGAGCCGGCTGCATTTATCAGAGCATGACACATGGCAAAGGAGACAAGATTAATTGACAAAGTCTAAAGTATAAATAAAAGGATTATTCAACAACTAGACACAAAAATCACTTCTGTTGAAGCATAGAAACTGCACGGTCGTTTCGGATCAAACACTTGAAAAAAAAAAAAAAACAAAAAAAAACAAAAACCTTAGGCATCAGAGGTTAGGAGGCCTTATAGTTTCCACCTATAATTATCGGACTAAGGCACCAATCAGTTTTTGGTATAGGCAAATATTGAACCCCAGATCTCTTATTCAGCCATCAAAGACTTTACCAGTTGAGCTAACTGAAACCTACATCTATATCAATAATATGACTATGTCTCATACCTGTTTGTAGTCTAAACTCTAAATTTCTAAATATACAGGCAAGATGTTATGGAAAATTATTAAATATTTCGGAAGTACCATAAACGCGTATTCCCTCATTTCACATGAATTATGAGTCTCACTATGAATTTAACTAGTATGTAGTTCCGTGCTACCGCACGGGAATGAATATATTATTAATCATGAGTTTATTCATGTTTAAAAGGCTCAGTTAAGTCTAAATTCATATTATTAACCAGAAAATTTCATTAACAAAACTTAGCAGTATATATATTTTATACAGAAAGATGAACCTTGGTGACAATGTTTATCCAAAAGATCCATTCACGCTTTTGAATCTTCAATCTCTATTGGTGATTGAAATTTTCGCAACTTAAAAAATTTAAAATTAAAAAAAAAAAAAAAAAAAAAAAACCTACTCATTTTGTAGTTTTACGATGGGTCATTTTGTAACATGATGGGCATTTGTATAAAGAAAAAACCTCTGAAGTTCCATGGCTGATAAAAGAAATTCTCTCCAATCTCTTTTTATAGAGAGGGGTTTGTGCGTGTTTTTATACATCCTTCATAGTTGTATTATCACGAAGCAGGTCCAATGGATTTAGATTGATACTACCAATTCCCAAAGCATGAGTGTTTAATGCGTTATTAATTTCATCTCATTGGCTTTTGCACATGACAGCAAAATTAAAAATAATTAGATTGTACACGTGTATAGTAAAATTGGACTCCAATTTCATATTCTAATTGAATAATTGGAATGATAATATATGATAGTAACAACAATAGGAAAATTCAAATAAAATTTCGAATTAAATTGTAACAATTTGAATAAAAAATTCCAATAGAAAGACAAGGTGGAGTGATCCACTCCAAGAAGGCGACCAAACTTGCGTAAATATAGAATAATAAATCTCTCTCCGGAAAATTTACATAGTTCATAATCTTTACCTTCACTGAACATTTTAAAAACATAGTGACTCACATTTGCCATCCAGACATCTACAGCCGGGTCCTCTCCAATTCGCGTGAGATTCCATTGATCACTAAGTTCCTTTGCAGCCTGCAAAAAGTATCATCCATCGGTCCACAGCAGTACTTTCTTCATTGTTATAGGTGCCAAACCTGAACAAAAAACCAAATATAAGGATAGTGAATTTTAGGCATAATGTGCATCTAATCACATATTAGCAATTTATAACAAATGTAAAGATGCAAACTTTGTAAGTGAATAGTAAACAAAACTCAGTGTCAGAACTAAGAAGAAAGCACCTTAATCCGAAACTTAGTGCAAATGTAAAGATGCAAACTTTGTAAGCAATTTATAACAAAGATGCAAACTCTGGCTTTGCTATCTTTTTGGAAATTATGCAATGTACCCAAACCAAGTTCTTATCACCGATATTAATCTCTTTGGTTTTCACGTTTGACTACAAAATCAAGAAAAAACTTAATTAGCACAGTAACTCACTTGACCCGATACATAGAAGTGGTTTTAATGAGAATGAGCCCATATACATTTAACCACATGATGCAAAATTCAATTTCAATTTCAGATTCTAGACACATGGCACAAAATTAGAGTTCTAATTTGGAATTCAATTTCACACTCTCTCTGCTTCACCTATTATTTTATATATAGATTAGTGGACTCCACAATTATGTGAGAGGAGGGAGTACGCATTTATAGTACTCCAGGAATACTCAATAATTATCCGGATGTTGTAGCTATTTCCTCAATTTTAGCTATTTCCGTCATTATGGGCCATAATTTATGGCCCATGAGGAGTGGGGTAACCGCCTCCAATATGCCTTCAATTTTAGATCTCCTTAAGTGTGGATGAGATTTAGGAAATTAACCATTACTCTTAATTAAAAGGAGCTGATTGGATTTTTCATACGCATTAACTTCTATTTGTATCAAGTAGTTTATAGGCAATCTGTAGGCTTGTAAGAGACTTTATGCTTGTAAGTTTGTACTCCAATTCTTAATTTAACTGGTCGCAAACCCATGTGATGTGTGAGAATAAATAATTATTTTGTATTGTGATATAATATATATATATATATATATTTTTTTTTTCTCTAAAAAATTTTGAAGATAATTTGTTCTCCCTAAAAATTAAACAATTTTTATTTGGTCCAATTAGGTCTACTTTGGTCCAATTTGGTCCACTCAATCAATTTGATCCCCCTTCAATCCATTCTAGATTAATTGGACCTTAAATTGATTCTTTTTGTATGTTTTCTTTTTAATTTTAGCTCAAAAATTCATTTTTTTCTTAATTTTTGGGTTGAAAAGTATGAAAGTTTATTATATTTGGGCTAAACTCTTTAGTTTTGAGTTAAAAAATACAAAGAAAATACTAAAATAGACATTAGAAATTAGAAATATGAGCCCTAAAAATGCAATAAAAAGGATAAATATTCAAAAGTCTTATTCGGTCCACATTGGTTCTATTTGGTCCAATTCGGTCCTATTTAGCCCATTCTGTCCACTTTTTTCTATTCAGTCTACTTTGGTCCATTTCAGTCTATTCAGGCCACATTGGGCCTATTCGGCTCACATTAGTCCTATTCTGTTCAATTCAGTCCATTATGTCCACTTTAGTCCTATTCAGTCCATTCTGTCAACTTTGATTCTATTTGGTCCTATTTAGTCAATTCTGTCCACTTTGATCCACTTCAGTCCTATTCGGTCCACTTTGGTTCTATTCCATTCTATTCAGTCCACATTGGTCCTATTCGGTCTGATTCGATCCATTATGTCCACTTCGGTCTAATTTGGTCCCATTCTGTCCACATTAGTCCTCTTCGGTCCATTTGTTCTTATTTAGTCCACTTTGTTCCATTTGGTCCAATTCAGTCCATTCAGATCACTTCAGTTCATTTTGATCCACTTCGATCTATTTTTGTGCACTTACATAATGGGAAAAGACATGTTTGGATTGAAAACACCTAATCTAAATACAAATTTATTAAAAATATATATATAAATCTCAAACTTGTAATATTTAAAATGTTAAGTATAACATTTATTATTGCGACGCTTTTGTTGAGCCACATTAATGTAGCATTTCAATCCATTTCAGTACGGCTAAATTTAAGTGAAAGTATTTCTAAACATAAAAGTTATGAATATACAAATATAATCTTTAGGGCAGTTATTCATTTGTTTTAACGTCATTACTTTTAAATGAATTGCATGAGGTTGATTATATATTTAAGTTAAATAAATAAATATATGCATACATATATGTATGTATGTATAATTTTTATTTAAATAAATTATTCAAATTATTCATTCTCTTAAAAGAGATTATCATGATAATCAAAGCTCATATCAAACTTATAATGAATATGTATAATTTTTTTCTCTAAATTTTATTGTAGAGAGAGAGAGAGAGAGAGAGAGAGAGACTACTTGTGATGGGGAATTAAAAAATATAACACCAAAACGTATGAACAAAAAATAGAGTTTTAAAAATCACAATGATTCATCAATATAAAGTAGAGTCGCAAGAAAGAATAAAAAATCATGAGAAAGAGAATAACCACTTTTTCAAAAGAGAATGTGAGAGAGAATAATAAAAAATTTATAAAAATTAATACGAAAAGACAAAAAGTAAAAATAAAAAATATAGTAATAAACACCAAATTATCCAAGTCATGTTATATAATAAAATAACATTATATTCTTATATACTATCTTTATAATGCAATATTACAACATCAATGAAATCAAAAAGAATAAAAAAAGAAAGATAACAAATTAAAAACACAAAACTTAATCACATCAACTCAAAGTAGAGTTCCAAATCATACAAAAATTCATCAACCTAAAGTAGAGATGCAAGAAAAATATAATAAAATCCACCAAAAATGAAAAGAAAAAAATGAGAGAGAGAAAGAAAGAGAAATAACCTTTTGTGTGTGAAAAAACTAAGAATAGAATGGAAAAGCTACTTGTAAATATATAGTAAGATGGGGGGAATAAGAAAAGCAAAAAATAAAGGAAGATAAAGAGATAGAGGAAAGTGATATTAAGGTAAATAGTAATAGGGAGATGAAAAGGTAAAAAGGAGGGGAAAAGTTAGAGAAAGTATACAATAAATTGGAAAATTAATATAAAAAAAGACTTAAAAAAATAAGAGAAAGAATGTTGAAAATGGGTGGATGATGTGGCTGTTAATATGGCTCAACAAGAGCGTAATACCAGTAAATTCTATGCTTCAGTTTATATATAAATAAATAAATATATATATATATATATATATATATGTGGGGCCAAAGAATCTGACAACCCCGGCCCACTTTATACTAAGCCCAAAGTCCACGTCGAGGAGGAAGAAATGGCCGAGGACGAACAAAGAAAGCCCAAATGGCCTAAAAACGTTGCCGAGGATGATCCCATCTTCGGCACTCCAAGATCCCAGAAGGAAAGAACGGCAAGCCATCAACGATAACCCTCCAGAGCGTCCCAAGAAAAGGAACGAGTACTGTAGGTCGGCCATGAGAGCATGGTGGAGGAGCAATTCAAGGAGAAATTGTCACCTCCACATTAAATGCTCACAACCAATGTTCTGACCGCATCAATGAAGAAATGACCCTTGAACAGTGTTTCCTTAGTTGCTACAACTCATAGAAGGACTAGGAAGGTGGCTGATGGGACGAACACTCAAGTAATGACCTGCATGACCAACAAATGGAAGGCCAAGATCAACTGAAAAGAACTATATAATGTAAAGAGATCCTCCATGAAAAGGGGATCAAGAAAAAATAAGAAAGAGGGAAGACAATAGCAATTTGTATCATCTCTGGAACACTTGTAACTAAGCATGGAAGAAATAATAAGAACCACAAATTCCTCGAATAGGGCTGAGGACAGAAGTTCATACTTTAGTTCGAGTCTTTGCCATTCAATTCTCTCATAACCATGCCTAGTTGTTGCAACCCTCATTAAGGCCTAGTTCTTGAACCAATTTTCTCTACAAATTTATTGTATTGGGCTTGAGTCCACACATCTGATAGCAGAAGTACTCAAACCCAGTCCCTACAATATATATATAGACTAGGAGTTAATCTTGTTAAGTAGGTTGTTTGCTTTTCTTGCAATTTGTCTTAACTTGAGTAGGCTTGGTAATTTAGGTATGATAATTTAGGATTTTCCTTGTTTTCATTGTTGACTTGTGCATTTCTCAAAAAGTCCTATTAAGTTGGGCAATTTCAAACCCGAAACCCAAATCCTTGAAGTAAAATATTCACTTCAAGTAGTTTGGATCACTTTGAGTAACTTTTTTTTAATAGAAAGATGCTGCAAATTTAATTAAAGGAAAGCCAAATTAGTTTGAAATACAACATTGATGTGTGGAGGAATATCATCAATCCACACCAATAAAACTGTGATATTTCTAGCATGTCTAGCAAAGCTATTAACTACAAAATTGGCAAATTGACGTGCACGAGAAAAATTAATAAAGCTAAAGGATTTTGCAAAAAGTTTAGCATCAGCGATTAAGTGACCAAAAATGGCAAGAGATTCCAATTCAGCTTTTAAGGAGTTTATAACTTTTTTTTTTTTTTTTTTTTTTTGAGAATGTAAGGAGTTTATAACTTGAAATATAATAAAGAGACCGAAAGTATATAAAAAGTGGTTTCTACTTAAACAAATGTACCATTTTGGGCTTAATATTAGTCCAAGTACATTAATCCAACGTATTAGCTTGAATAACATGTTTTATAATATATATTTTTAATTATTTAATTTTTTTTTTTTTTTATTGTGCCGGCCAAAGCATTCCAAAAATTCCTAATACAAACAGGTATTTAATTTGGTACATTTAAGAAGAGTAACAATACTAGTTTAATAGCGGTTACAATATATTACATTGATAAGGCTGAGAGTGGTATGGTATTGATTACCTTGATATTGACAATGCCAAACCATCTTAGTCAAAACTTTGATTTAGTGATTCATGAGCTCATGCATTTTCAATTTAGATTTACAACTAACACAAGCCAGTGCTTGTTTTATAGACATCGGGTGATATTACAATGGGAGTTCTAACCTTGTGATTTCCATTTTCTTCAACCCAAACAAGTGTACCGAATGAAGATTTTGCTTTCCCTCCATATGTTATAGTGAGATTATATGACTTCTTTTCATTTCTCTTCCTAAATATTAGCTTCTCTGGTGAAACCACAACAGTATAACCCTCTGGTGCTGTCACCATCACCTTGTAAGTCGAAGCATCTTGTCAAACATTGGTTACAATTCTGTGATAGTTTTGAATGATGAGTGATGCCCTTCTCTTACGTTCACGGAGTTGAACTATAAATGATGGGTGGTTGAGATCAGAAGCAGGGCTTGAACAGCTATAACTGTTTGATCCAGTGAAATTCAAGACTTGTGTACTGTTAAAATTTATGGAGCATAAGAGATTCACATAGTCTTGTGGGGTTGCATCATAAACTAAACCAGGATCAAGTGCTTGATTTGGACGAATATGACCTGACCCCATGGCCAGAGGTGGAGCAATTTTCAAACCGTTCTCATTGTCTCGAATTGGGTTATTGGTATTATCTAAATGGTCAGCAGTGGTCATAATAGCAGACTTTAGGACTCCATTCTGGATGTGCACCTTTTAGAAGTGCAGCCACACCAGTAGCATGAGGACATGCCAAAGATGTCCCATATGAAACCAAAAAATCTTGGTATAACTGTTTGTCCTTGGATTTCACCTACTGGAGTATTTGGAGGCCAAGCACCCAAAATTAGTGAGCCGGGTGCCATTATATCTGGCTTTAAGACGCATGGGGTGTGAGGTGAAGGACCTCTAAGTGCATAACTAGCCACAACTGGTGCGGGCTTAACTCCTATCATGGTTTGTTGGAATGTCATGTTGGCAATGGGTAACTTGGCAGATTTTACATAATCCTTCAACACCCGTGCATTATCTGAGCTAATCAAAATGCAAGGGAGAGGAAGAAAATGCATATCCTCCATTACATATGTTGAAGGATTATCAATGATAATTATAGCTGCTAACACATTTGAATCGAGCAATGACCACGCTTGAGATTTAAGCTTAGCATATTCATCACGGCATACAATAATGCCATTAGGGACATTCCGTTTTTATCACACGGTCTCAGGATCTTGGGGTAGAATAATCTTGCATTTTGAAATAAGGCCTTACCAGGGAAAATGCTCCACCCAACAATGTCTTCCCAATTCCCTAGTGCTATAGTTCCAGCAAACAATCGATCAATGGTGCTAGCTGTGACAGTCATGACCCATGGGTACCCATTCCTTATTTTTTGGTCACCTTGGAATCTATTTCCTGCTACAGTAGAAACCAACACACCTTTCTCCATGGCAGTAAATGTAGCTTTTGCTAAATTATCTTCTTCTAGAGGTACTGACTCATTAAGAAAGACCATAGATAGGGAAATCACATCCACACCATCAGCAATGGCTTGGTCTATGGCAGCAATAACATCGGATTCGTAGGTAGAAGATTTCCCTGTGACCCTGTACATGGCTAACTTAGCACGTGGTGCAACACCACTTGCTGTGCCGGTAGCATAGCCGAAAAAAGATGCACTCTTTACGTAATTCCCTGCAACAATGGAGGAAGTTATTGTTCCATGACCAACCATGTATCTTGCAGAGTTCACACTAATATTGAAGCCTGGTTTATTAGCTATCAGACCCTTGCCAAAGCTCCTAGCACCTATGAGCTTTTTATTACACATGGAGGCATTAAACTCTTGCGCTTCCTCACACTTACCCTTCCATCTTTTTGGATTTTTAGTCATGCCATCATCATTGAAGCTCTTAGTTTCTGGCCAAATTCCGGTGTCAATGACACCAACAATGACACCCTCACCCTGATTTGAAGCTAGCCATAAGCCAGTATTAGGATTGAGGGAGAGGAACTCAGGGGTGGTCGTTTGAAACTTGAAAGTCCTGTCTTCAGAAGCCAAGACAAAACCCGGTGAATTCTTTAGCGCCTCTAATTCATCTTGAGAAAGAAGAGCAGCAAAACCATGAATGGCCTGATCATAACTGTATAGAAGTGATGGTGAAGACTCATCGTATTCTGATGATGCATGATTTGTAGTTTTGAGGGAGTGAATGGTGGAGGAATACCAATTGTGATGATTGGTAAAGGCTTAAGGCATGAAGGTCATATCCATGCTTATAATATATGTTTTCCTTGATACTAACTTTGATTTGGCATGAATAGTTAGTAACAAGTACATAAGAAAGAACAAGTATATTAAAGGAACCCCATTGTCACTTTCATGGCTAGATGCTTGAAAAGTTAATGAGATTTGAATGACAAGAATGTAGAAAATGGGAAAGGGAAAAGGTGAATTTGAGAATATTTATAGGCAAACTTCTTAAAACTGAATTGAGAAAATTTAGGAGTGAAGGTGTTTCAATAAACTAATGTAACATCACAGTAGGAGAACAGAAGAAGTTTGCTTTTCATATGATTTAAGAGTTGGAACTTGAATTGTTAGACCTAAACAAAATCATATCTTTTCATAGCATGAGAGGTTAAACAAGAGTTTATGACTTTATGCTCTTTCGAGTTGCAAGCCATCTCAAGAGGGAATTTATCAGACATTTTATGTCTCCCTGTTAATTTTTATAGAAATTTACCATAAACAATTCACTTTTTTTTCCCTAACTTAATTAAAACCCATTGCAGGCTCATTCCATTAGTATTATCGTATGTCTTCCAAGCTCAACTAGGTTGTGTTGTCTAAAATGCGAATTTTCAAACTAGTTTCCATTAAAACACCAATTGAGGAATGATAATTTGAACTATGAACATTTCCTCAAGAGATGCCAGTTAACTACAAGTCTTATATCAAATCTTCTCTAAAAAGTTTAAATTCATTTCTTACTCTAGTAAACTTATTGAAAATTCCTTCATTATACTAATAACTAGTCGCTAACCCGTGCGATGCACGGAAAAACTATTGATAACTTTCTCAATATGAAAATAAAAAATAAAAAATAAAAAATAAGATCATGGTATAAAAACTTATCTAATGAAAACCCAATGGTATACTATCAAGCCTATCATGCAATATGCAATGATATCATTGAAGTAAAATATTATTTGATAATATCATATATATATTATCAAGCCCACTTCTCAAAAAAAAAAAAAATCAAGGCCCCACTCCAAGTTAGCCGGTTTTTTCTGCACCTCAGGCCCACAGTTATGACCCGAAATGTTTGCTCTTTCACGAACTATGACCAGAAGGAGAAGATTGACTCTTTAGAAGGTTTTTATTATTATTATTATTTTGAGGAATTATCTAAGATAAAATAAATCATTTTTAGATTATTATTATTATTAATCTGATGCACAGTAAAAGAAAATCTAAAAAGTGATGTAAATTGGAAGTTTTAAAGGGAAAAAAAAAAAAAGCAAATTGGTATTTTTGTAATTTAGTAAATATAGAAGGGTGTTTATATATCACACACCTTCTACGAAACATCCTTTTCACTTTTGCTAAAATCTTCCCCTCCCTACGTTATTATCTCAGAGCTGTGAATCTCTTTCATCTCTTTCTACTTCTTTTTTCTCCTCTTTCTTTTATTCACTGGAACTTCTCTTATGGTTTTCTGTTTTTTTTTTTTTTTTCTTCACTGTAAATTTTGTTTTCCTTTCTTCATTATCGTCATTCCCTTCTCTTCTTTGACATTCTCCATCAATTTTTTTTTTCTCTAACAGTGCTCTCCGCATCTCCCTGTCATCTCTTTCATCTTCTCTTTATTTTTATTTTCTTTTGCCGACAATAAGATCCACTGCCTTTCTTCTCTTCTTCTTCTATCAAATGCTTTGAAAGTTGAAAAATGGGAATCGGGTTTGGTGGAGTTGGGACCGGAAAAGTTGAAAATAGAAAACTTCGGGATTTTGTTTTTTGTTTTGAAGGAAGGAGAAGGAAAATGGTGGAGGAAAGAAAAAGGGTCTGCATTTTGTTTGTCAAAGGTGGAGATCGGGGATTTGGAGAGTCGGTTTGGGTTTTGGCATAGGATTGTGAACGCAAAAGGGAGAGTCGGGTTTTAAAAAAGTTTTATTACGTTTTTTTTGTTTTTTTTTTAATATTTTGCTGATGTGGAAAACTGTAGGAGCTTAAAAAGTTTCGGTTTTATATGTATATATAGATTATGATTTTGAAACCATTCAATATGAAAATATAATGATTTTGTCTTCAAAAAATAATAATAATAATAATGATTTTGAAAAATTATTTCTCGAAAAATCAAGGCCAAATTGAATTAAATGATTTGGTGTGAGATCAATTTCCCATATGTCAAAATATTCTTGGGACAAAATATTATTGGGAAGATCCATCTCGATGATGAACGACAATTCTTCTTGTAAATCAAAGAAATTAACAAATAATCCAAATCTTATGATGGTGTCCAAATTGTAATTTTAGGGTTACATGTTGTGGAAGGTATTACTATTTACTATGTATAAATAAATTTTCAAAATTTTGGGTAATGAAGTTCAATATAATTAGGCCCAGTTTGGCCTTCCTTGCTAAAAGAGGTTATTTCCCGATAACTCCCTAGTATGGTTTTCTAGTACTTCATGTTGGAGACTATATGCATTTCACCCTTCATCGTATTCTAACTTTTCTTAAATTTTTTTTTTTTTTTTTAAATCAATCGAATAACAAGAGATTTAGTGACTTTCTTTGATTATTATTATTATTAAACATCAGTGTTAACCCTCCAATACAAAGAATAGTAAATAATAATAAAAAGTCAAAGGCCTTACTGTCATTTGCTTATCTATTATGGAAAATGTTAACAAATGCCTAAAGACATTAGTTTATAAATTTATTTTAAAATCATTTTATAGAAAAATGATAAAACAATTAATTTTGTTAACAATTTTTTATATTTCTCATAAAAATAATGTCAAAATTTTTTTATCATAGTTTAATAACAATTGCCCTAAAGACACTCATTAACATCACCTATCTCTTATTTCATCTCACTTTTCAGTATTAGCAGTGATAATATTACTATAGAATTACTATAGAATAATATAATTCAAACTTGGGATAAAATCTCTTTTTAAGTATGAAAAAAGACCTTGTGTAAGAGACTAAAAGTGCATTTTGTGTGTTTTGTAAATCCAGATGCCTAAGATTTGCCAAGTGACACTGCTTTTTCCTCACTGAATTTAATCATAGACAACTAGGCATTCTAGGTTTTCCCCACGCATAAACCTAACACTTCAAATTATGAACTTTTCAGTAAGATCGTTTTGTGAGAATCTTGAAAGGATGGCTTTGTTACAGAACATGTTAGCACAAACCCGTCACCCGTCATTGGGCAAACAAGCTGGAGTTGTAAAAGTTACAATTCTCTCAGAATCATCAAGTTCATATACAACAACACATATATACAAAATTGTCATGTGTCTGTTGCAGCAAACTTTCATCCACGCGTCAAGTCAATACCGGTGTGGGGGTTGTTTCTCAATTCAGCTTGCCGTGAACCATGCCAAACGCTTATCCCTGAGGGATTGTAATTTTGAGAAGACGGTGCACTAGTTGGTGTAGCTAACTTATCACTACGCTGAGCCTCAGAACCCTCGTTACCTATGGCACCAGCCAAGGCCAATTGTTTGGGCTTGGTTTTAGAACCGCCATATACAAAACTGCACACTACCACCTGCAGTGAGCAACATATTGATAACGTATTAGGCTCACAAAACACAACAATGTATTCCCAACCACCACCCAAACCACTGGCACTAGTAAATATTCAACCGCCCCACATGTAAACACAATCAGCTATAAACATAACAAAAACTTATCAAAGTAAAACCATACCATATTACAAAACACACATGTTAAATGAAACCCCTCCCCCTCCCCCTCCCCCTCCCCCAAAAAAATAAAAAACCTTTTCATCTCCAGAGAACACATTCCATGCCACATCCACATAAACATCTATTCCCACACAAGCAGCATGCAAGCATGATGACATTCCAATCAGGCCTAGTATTCTAGGAAGGTATGACAAAATTCAGGTCAATCCAGGAAATACCTGAACTGGGCTAGATGCAATAAGCATTGCAATACCACCACCAATAACATGACCATCAGCACTTGAAAGGGAAGCACTTATGCCACCGGTACGATTACGTGGGCCACCATCTTCAGCAACCAAGTAGGAACCAGACAAGCATAATATCTGGAAACGGCCCTATAAAAACAAACAAACAAAAAAAAATTATAAATTGTTTGAAAAGAAAAAGATATATACCAGAATATATGATACACAAGAAATGGCCAAAAGCTTATCTAACTGCAAAAACTAACTGTGCAGAGTAGATGGGGGGAAGATTTAAAAAAATAGTAAAACAATGCATAAAATCATACACCATTTTATTTTATTGTATTTTTTGATAAGTAATAAAAATTTATTGATATCAAAAAATAGACACCCAAGTATAGAGGGAGTATACAAGGGGGCTGTTATTGCATAGTCCGGGACTATGCTCCCTCTCTCTCTCACAGAGGGGTGGGTCCCACCCCTCTGTGAGAGGCAGGGAGCATAGTCCCGGACTTTGCAATAATTTTCCATACACAAGGGTGTATGGATCAAATACAAAAATTACATAAATCAAGTAAATCCAAAATTGAAGAAAAGGGTTGGTTTCTCCACACTGACGATCAGGCATAGAACGCTCATTATCTTCAAAGCACCTACTATTTCTTTCCTTCCAAACTCACCACATCATACACCATTTTATTTCTGTTCAGTAGCACCATTGTTCTCTAAAGCCAATGCTGCACAGCATAAATCCACAAAGATGCTCAATGCATCGCATTGCCTCAACCATACTCTAAAAATGGCCTCATTAAGCTGAAATTTGATAGCTCAAGACAAGTTTAGGCTAGTATAGGCCCCACAAAGTCCTATGCTGAGCTCAAGTTGAATGTTAATCAAACCTTAACATGCACAATTATGTACATTTGGTTCAACTGTGTTTTGAAGTTGAAAAACCCTGAGTGTCACTTTCAACAGAACCAGCCACCATCAATCCCCACAATAATCCCTTCTTTTTCTTTTTGTATAGTTACAAGAAGGAGGGGGTATTTGAAACCAGGATGTCATGGAAACATCAGGAGGTGCTAACTAATTGAGTTACAAGGCTTTTGACCACAACAATCACTAACTTAACTCAAGTCCATTACAATTCTTGATTCACTAAAACACCACCACTGTGAAATTTTTTTCTTCTTTTGTCAAGTGCTCACCAATCATGCCTTTGTAAACATGTCACTATCACCTCTGTTTCTGAGGTTCACTACTCTCATCAAAAGCAGCACTACTCTCATCAAAAGCAACTAACTCCATCTATTACTGACTAATCCCACTAATTATCACAAACTAGGATAACTCAGGTTGCATTTGGATAGCTTATTTTTTGCCAACTTATTTTACTATTCAACTTATTTTTGCTACTATTCATGAGCCTCGTTACACTTTTTGATACTACTCATGAATTTCACTATACTATTTCAGCTAACTTTTACCTTTATCTACAGTACTTTCAACAAAAAGTTTTCAGCTTTAGCAAAATAAGCGGATCCCAAACAGACCCTCAATACTGCTAGAATGAAATTGTTTAATTTGAACCCATTAGTATCGCATACCAACCACGGTTATACACTAGCCTCCCTTGAGGGTCGAAGAAATGTAAGAAACCCCCTCATATTTCCAAAAGTTGACACTTACACCCCTTTAGTTATTATTTAAATTTTTTTTTAATCTTATAATCAATTTGGTTATTAAACATTATTTTGAGGTTATGCTGGATGGGAATTTAATTTTAAAAATATGTATTTTGACTTAATTTGCAATAGACATAAATGGTCATAACGGGTTAATTATTATTTGAATCAAAACCTCAAGGGGTGGAGTGTCGTGTATAAAAATAAGAGTCCCCAATCCTTAAGCAAAGTTATTATAATTTACCTTAATAATAATAGTAATAATTATAAAAGAGCATCACAAACAAACGTTTAAAGGATCTCCTCTAGTAAAAGCTTGAAAACTATTTCTTTCAATCAAGAAGTTCATCCATTTAAAGAGAAAACACCTTTCCCCAAAACCTAAAAAAGCCAAGGGGTTGTTTGGCTCACCCCCCCTTAAAATGTGTTTTCAAAAAGGATAAATATGGTTTTGAAATTGATTTTTAAGACATGTTTTTGTATAGGTTTTAAATGTAAAAGATGAAAAGAAAAAAAAAATTATTTGGCAAATGTATCTCTATTTCAAGTTTTTTTTTTTTTTAAATATATTTATTTACCTCAATAACCCAAAAAACCAGCTCAGAAAAAAAAAAAAAACACACACACACACACACAAATCACCCAACCAACTCTGGAACAATATCACAAATCACCCAACAAAAAATCTCCCAAAACATCACCCCAGGAAATCACAACAGACTAATTCTGGAAAAATCCATCGCTTTGGATCATGATCGTCATTGCTCTCCACAGAACACCCCTCTTGTACTATCTTCACAATCTTCTTCATCCGATGGCTCGCATTTCTTGTCATGATATTTAGGCCGGTTTCACCTCCCTTGCCTCTTGTTGTGGGACCACTTGCGCCTCAAATCGCAGTCTCTGCTCATTGTGGGAGAGCTCTCACCAAATTAGTGGTGGTGGGAGTAGTGGTGGTGATTGGAGGAGTTGCGGTGCTTGTCATTTGTAGGCAGGGGGTTTGCTCTTTTGGGGTGGAAGAGAGAGACTTGTGCTGTGTTGGTTGGAGTAAAGCTAGGATGGCAATGGGGGAAGAAAAAGGGAGAGGAAAATGTGGTTTTCAATTATTTGGTTCGAGTGACACAGGAAAGGAAAAAAAAAGGGTTGGATGTTTTCCACCCGAGCCCACCATTTTTTTTTAATTCCAAATCGGTAAGAAAATATGAGAGAAAATGGAAATAAGAAGAATAGTACAAAATTACCCCACTTTTTCATCCTTTCACTTTTAATAATAAGCACATAGTTGTAATTTAATCTTTATCCTTCAACTTTTCTATCCTCTCTACCAAACACACATAATGGAAAATACAAACATTTTCTACCCTCTCACTTTCTCATTCTCCTAACATTTTCCATCTCCCCCTTTTTCCATCCTCCTAACCAAGCATAGCCGTGGAGAGAAGAAAGAGTTGGAGAGGGAGAGCTAAAGAAAACAGAAAATGAAATATGAAACACCAAAAAGATGTTTTCGCTTTTGGTGTTTGCACATTAAATTTAGATAAGGTTTTTAAGATGTGGTTTTTTTACAAGATTTTAATGATAATTATTATTATTATTTTTTAAAGCCCAACCAAACAAGCCCTAGGACACCCATTTTAAATGATAAAAACTGTTTTTAAAATGACCCCTCCACTTTTTCATTCTTCCACTTTTAATGATATGAGCATAATAATAATTTACTCTCTATCCTTCTACTTTTACATCCTCTCTACTAGAGACACATGGAAGAAAGACATTTTCTACCCTCCAACCATTTTTCTCCCTCCCAACCAAATAGAAACTAAGTAATCCTTTGTCCTCCCCCACCACCTCTCCAAAAAAAAATCCTATTCCCTCATCTGCCAACTATTGCATCCCCTCACCCTTGGAGCTTAGAAGCACACTTAAAATCCCAACCCTCAAGTAACATGCTTACAGCCTCTAACCCAAAACTCATACCATATACAAAATTTTTCTCTAATTCTTAAACATAATCCTCAAAACTTAGCCTAATTTGGTTAGCTCTGACTGCACTAATGAAGCACTGAAGCCATTGTAATAGGTATAAAATGAATACACAGCCGCTCTCATATCTCATTTGTCAGTATTAATTAAAAAGAACTGTTCTGTTCAACAGTATTTATATACTAAATATATCAACTTTGAAAAGAACTATAGTATATATAATAAAGACAAATTAAGAGCAGAGAGAACAGTGCACACTTTGAAATAGTATACAAATTAAAAATAAAAATAAAAATAAAAATAAATAAAAAAACCATAATTTAATGGGTTTGTATATGTCTTTGCACAAAGAAAAGAGAAATTTTGACCTTCATACCACTCTCAGAATAAAAATTCAAATAATGACTGACTGAGAAGACATCACAATGGAATACTGTGTGTGTGTGTGACAGAGAGAGAGAGAGAGAAATAATTGAATGCTTCAACCTCATATGTGACACTGACACCCGTAGATGCAGGTTGCCGTAGTGTTACTGAAGAAACTGTACCAGTGCCTGACAAGATGCACAGAGCCCTTGGTCTCTGTTGTGAAAATGACAGTATTTTTGCAACAATGTCCTGCAAAGAAAAATACTCATAAAGAAAAAACGTCCTGCAAAGAAAAACATGAAACAATCACCCTAATAATTAAAAATTAAATTTAGCATGCCCTTGAGCAATAACTGTGAAGTGTTCAGTTGCCACCAAACCCGAGATCCAACATAGAGGCCTTTACTAAAAGCCACTTATAGCAACATTTAACAAGACTTGGGCTGACATTGATACGTGCAAAATTGTACATGTTTGCAGCAGAACAATACGTATATGCACGGATTTGCATGTAATTGTGACTTTCTTCCTAATCTATATTCTTCTGATGGATCTCATCTATAAAACTATGTGGTCCAATTTCCAGCATGTGTAACTACACCATATATATTGGATCTATTACAAACAATATTCATGTAGCTTATATGTCACAACACATAAAGGATCATACTTTATTCATCATCTTATCACTTTTTTCCTAACTATCACCTGTGTACAACAGTACAAGAAAACCTTTGGAATCTATTACCATCAATATAAGAGCTATGTGAATCACAAACCTCTACCAAGTTATAGAAGGAAACCATTTAACAGATCATAAAGCATTATCTGTTTGCATCCCTGGAATCATTCAGTTTCAAGTTTTTTCCCTACATGAGGAAGCAATTTCCACTAGTGTTCATATGTAATCTATCTCAACAGCTAAGAGAAAGAAAACAGACAGTTATGGATGTATATAACGTTAGCTTCTTGGGCTCTCTCAGAGGAATTTGGCGAACTCCATATGTGCATCATATTTTAGATGTCTAAGTAATTTGAAAGTATGTAACATACCTCCCCTACTCCAATGGTGATAACATGTGGTGAAAAAGCCATTCCAGCTGAATTGTTCATCCATTCACCTATGAAAACAAACATAAAGTACTGAAAAAGAATCCACAGACCTCTATGTACACACACCAAAATTAAAATTTCAATCAGCTATTACTAACATAATCTTCAGTTACATAAGGACTGTAAAGTATTGAAGCTAGAAAATGGCCAGGGCCTCTCCTTATTGCAATGATTTACCTCAATTTTACATCTCCTGATTATGTCTATGAGATGTTCATTCTAATAAGGTTTCAACTGTTAATGAGGAAATCAAGGACACAGCCAATGAAAGAAGATATCCATTGAAAATTTCAGTAATCATTAAAACTGGCATGTGCTAATGAACAAGGTTGAAGATACCCATAGATCAAAATGATAAGAAAAGCTACCAATGAATGGAAGTTATGAAAAATGATGACAAGAACCACAATTATTGCATGTTAGCCCAATAAAATAACTAAACGATGTTCACTGAAATAGCACAATATGCATCACCCCATAAAACCCAAAAAGTCCTCTTCTTTTTTCAAGGGAAGAAAGAAGAATTAGATAGGCACTAATTATTCCAGCAAAACTGTATCATTGGACAATTCTATGGCAATAAAAAAATAAGCATAATAATTAATCATTATCGAAATACAATATATGAGAATCAAATTACTTTCTACCACACTGGAATATGAGCTAAGACTATGGTCAAGATAGTGACAACATATCAAACTTAACATAAACCAAAAACAAAACAAAAGCAAAATTTACCAAGATCAGCCAATTTCTGCTTCCTGCCAGTCCCAGGTGGCCGCCCTCTGGCCCGCTTTTGGGATGATGAGTTTGATCCGGGTGTAGCATTAGGAGCAGCAGTCATAGGAGACAATTGAAGAGAAACTGGGCCATCAGGACCATATTTCCTGGGCCTTCCTCTCTTCTTCTTTATAGGCTCACCAGATGGAACACCAGGAGACACTCCCATGTTAATACCATGAGTGAAATTGGGATGTGGTGGCTCTACTGAAAATGTTGGTCCAACCGAGCTGACCCTGACATTGGACTGAGCTGGAATACCCTGACTGTGCAAGGGTCTGAACCCAGGTGGTACATGTATCATCCCAGACTGTGCTCCAGACCCACTAACTCCACCTCTATGCATGTAATATGAAGCTGACCCACTAGACAATGCCATGGCTTCCCTCCCATCCATGCATTTACTGATTGATTTGTTACTCAAAAACTTAAATATTTTGGAGCCTAAAGATTTTAACTTTATACCCTTTAAACCTGGATCCCTTAACTAGACTAGAAATTCTAAAATCATCACCAAAAGTTCAACCAGAAACGGAGCTTTCAAAAAACAAAAAAAAAAAGGGGTTTTGCAAGGGTTTTTCTAGGAATGGTGAAAAGCTAATCAAACACAACATAAATTTTGAATCTTTACCCCCAAAAAAAGAATGAAAAATAAATGACACAGATCCACTTCTACCCTAAAAATCTTCAAATTAGAAACACAGGGAGATTCTAAATTAAGGGTTTTACAAGGGTTTTTCTTGAAATGGTGAAAATCTAAGAACCCAACAAAAATTTTTTATCTTTACCCACAAAGAAAAAAAAAAAAAAAAAAAAAACAGAAGGAAAGTGATGTTAAAAGCTGAAACAGTTCTAAACCCTGAATAAATAAAAAAAACAGAGCTTTATAGCAGAAGAAATGTAGAAAAATCAGAAGCTCGCAGACTTACAGACACTGAAGGTCAACAACCTTGCAGTTCCTGGATCATGCCTCAACCACCCAAGAGAAACAAAACCCTAGATTTGAAATGAAATCTAGGGTTTTGACAGGAAAATGCAGAAGGTGGAAAAAAAGAAAAAGAGAAAAAGACAAGAAGGGGGGAGTTGGAGGAAGGAAAAGAAAATGAATTGAAAAATATGAGCTTTTGAATTAAAAGTGGGTTTGTTTGTGTGTGAACTGTGCTACTATGAAGTAGTAGTACTGTAGTAGTAGTACTAGTAAAGACTAATGACTAAAGACTAAATAAGAGTAAAGACCTTTACTTGTCAAAGCAAAAAAATAAAGAAAGAGAGTAAAAACCTTTTTCTTTCTTTATTGTAATGTAGTCAGGGTGGTAGGGGGGTGTATCTCTGACTATAGGAAGCGAAGGACTAATGGTATTGGAAAGACAGTGTGGTGGCCCACCAAAAGTACCAAACTTAGATGTCTATGTCAGGTTGCTATTACTTAGGACATTGAGCCTCTTCTTTTTCTCTTTTTTTTTTTTTTTTTTTTTTTCAAACAAAGACTGTATGGTACTTTAGCTGGTTTTTGTTAACTCTTACTGTTCTGATGTAAGCATGCATAGGATTTGAGAAGAGGAGGGAAAGTGTGTCACTGGTGTGTGGTCTTGAGAGACGGTCAAACAGTGTTCAAAGTTCAAATTGGGGAAAAAATTAAAAAAAAATTCAATATTTATTTTTTTAATGATTATAATGTAAAAAAACTGATTTTTTTAGTAGGGAAATATGAAAAAAAAAATTTCCTTTTTGAGAATCAAAGATAAAAATAAATAAATAAATAAAGGTTGAAAAGAACAAACAGCCGGAATTGTCTCCTAAAATTCACTGGTCAATACTCCATAGTGGAAAACACACATATCATAGTGTGTGTTCCTACTAATGATTCTACATGTGAAAAAAAAAAAATATTCTACATGTGAAAATAGACTTGGTCTAATTCAGCGACAAAAAATATATATATAGACTTGGTCTAAAAGTTCTCTAAATTATGGTACATAAATTATTAAATTTGCAAAAAAAAATTATTAAGGATCTGTTTGGATACTATTTATGTTATTGAAATTGAAAACTTATTATTGAAAGTTGTTGAAACTGAAAACTTATTACTGAAAGTACTATAGATAAATGTAAAAGTTAGCTGAAATAGGACAGTGGAGCCTATAAATAGTACCAAAAAGTACAGTGGAACTCATAAATAGTGCCAAGAATAAGTTAAATAGTGAAATAATTTTCATTTTTCATTGGTATCCTAAAGGATGCTAAATTTGGTCACTCCTCTTTTCTTTTTTCTTTTTTTTTTTACATCATCCTCTAAATTTATCATTCTTTTGTGCTATTTTTCTTCTAGCACATATCATTTCTCTTTCTTCTAAATGAGATAAGTGGTAGCTACTAACTTTCCTCATATCTTGTTGGATCTTTTTTTTTTTTTGGTGAGAAAAATGGCAATTTTATACTTGATTGGTTGATTTCCTGAAATATTGTTTAAACTTTAAATCAGGAATGGATGGTACATTATGGGAAAAATGATTTTTTTTGTAAGTATTATTAGCCAAATATGGTAGCATCAAGTGAGATTGAGATCATAATAAATTTCACAACTGCTGGATTGTCAAATTTTTTATTCTTATTCACCAATTTATTGTCCACGATTTATTGAGAATATATTAAGCCTGACCAAGTCTTGTGTCAGAATAAGCTGGCCTAGGTGCTCCAATTCATAGTACTAGCCCAGCCAACATTGCCATTAGCTGAATGTGGACATTCATGGTCTGATTTTGGTTCGATGTAAAAGACTAATTAATTAAGGAAGAGTCTAAATTCAATAAAGATATGGTGCAAAACCTATAATTTACATCCTCCAATTGCAACAATTTTTCACAAATTAAAGAATATGACTCGCCACACACAATCATTCCTTGCTCCGGCTAATCCGTCCTTCTTTCCTTGGGTTTGAAGAACCACCAAACCTCAACCCACCAGAGACGCTGCTGGAGTACACAACAGATTTTGGACCTCCACAGCTCTGGTTTTGCAGCCACTAACCTTTTATAATTCTACTAAATTAATGACTTTAATGGTGGTGGCCGTAGTAAGGAAATTGCCACTGACGGACGTGAGTTAGATGCTATGCCTAGTTTGTTAATTTTAACTTATGCCAATGTTCTAATCTTTGTGTGGTTATTTGATTGGTTTCATGATGATTTACTCACAAAAAGAAGAAGAAGAAGATTGGTTTCATGATTTGGGAAGGAGGGCATGGAAAAAGAGATGAAAGTCATTTTCTTTTTTTAACTGCTGTAACTCTGGCAGCTTCTCCAACAGATTTTGCGGCATCTCTCCTGCTGGTTGAGTTTCGATGGTTTTTCAGATCTAGCAGGGAAGGAGGATGGGAGTTTATCACTAATTTTTTGTTAGATAGTTAATTAGTTTTAGGGTCCAGTTAACCGGTGCCCTTAGAGCATTTGTTAATAAATTACTTTAAAAAAAATTTAATATATTTTTTTATGGTAAATATAAAAAGCACAGGTATTTTTTTTCTTTTCTCATAAAAAGATTTTAAAATTATTTCACCACCGATTAAACACATAAAAATATTTTCCAAATGTGTAACCAAATACCATAAAATAAATTGTTTTCCATCAAAATATCGAGTTTCACAACACTTTTTAGTTTTTACATCAAAACAAACAAGCCCTAAATGTCACATCCATCCCCAAGAGATATGATTTCATGCACCTAGTGTACTATTTTTTCTTCTCACATAAAGTTAGACCCCAAAATAGGATTTATAGGTAGAATGCGCTCTACGAGAGAGGAATGTGTAATACATCAAGTACAATAAATAATTTCAATAATCCCAATTTATATATAAATATATATGTGAGTGTGCGCGTGCGCGTGCGCGGTGTGGGGGGGGGGGGGAGGAGGAGGTGGGGGTGCCTTTCAAAGGTTTCCTCAAACACATATTGACATTTTATGATTTTAGACAACTTATTTATATGTTAAGGAAGCGTGACAAAATGATTTAATCATTTGTGAATCAACATTTTTCTCTTTTAAACTTTGAAGCAATTAAAATAATTGTATCTTCTTTATTAACTAGTCTAAGATTGTTAATATAAACAAAGAGATATATTGTGTACTAACTTTCAAGAATTAATTCTATCCAATTCAATTAGAGTGGTACAATCCTTAAGAGTTTTGTTTCCTATCCGGAGAGTTTTAGTTTCTTGGTGGTTTATGAGAGACAAAGTTTGGCTATAAACTTGTTTATAACTTTAGGTTAAAAAAAAAACAATAAGAGGGGACATATGTCCATGTCATGTGCAATGTACATGCCGTACTAAACCACACTTAAATGATTGTATATAATCATTTTAAGTGAATCATGTATATTGTACATAATAGGGGCATATGTCATCTTTCTATTGTTGAGTTACAACCAAATTTGTAACTAAAATTTATCTAGTTATGAGAGCTATAATGAGTTTTAAGGTATGTATCGTTGTATAAATTGGCCACAACCTTTTCCAGCTTCCATTTTGCTTCAAGTTGTGGCTAACCTTTATAATGAAATAGTGACAAGGGTGACTTCGATTGAGGATTTGGTTTTGATGTGTATAGTTCCACGTTCTACATGCTAATCAAAAGGCAAAAAAATCCTTTAGGATGTGTTTGTTTGGAGGTGAAATAAGGTGGATGGAAAACTTTGGAGAGAAAATGGGAAGTAAAACTTTTTTAAGTGTGTTTCGTTCGGAGGGGGAATAAGGAAAATAAATTGTGAGGCCCAAGTGTTTTCTCCCCGGGCCTACCAAAAAGTTTTCTCCCTAAAATGGAAAGAAAACTTAAGGGAGAAATTGAGATTGCTTAATGGACAAAAATGCCCATGTCTAGTTCATTTCTTCTTCTTTTTTTCCTTTTTTTTTTTTTTGGTGCTGGGCACATTGCCTCTTTCCCACTTTTTTTTTCTTGGACGTTGCTTTTTTGTTTTTTCTTTTTTTTCCTTTTTTGATTTCCTGGGCTGTGGGTGGGCATGTTGCCTTTTTTTTTTTTGGGTTGTGGGCGTGATAGTTGTTTTGTTTTTTTCTTTTCTTTTCTTTGAGATTAACTAGACATGATTGTTTTTTGGGACATGATTTTTATTTTTTAATAAATTGGGTGATTTTTTTTTTTTTTGGTTGTTTGTCACTTTTTTGTATTAATTGGCCATCATTTTTTAACAAGGATGTATGAATAAATTTATACAAACTCATTTTTTCCATCCCTCCACTTTTACACTCCCAACCAAACAAAAAGAAGAAAAATTAAAAAATTTTCTATCCTTCCACTTTTTCATCCCTTCAACCAAATGGACCCTTAAAAACGAGTATTATTGACTAAGAGATTTGAACTCAAAACCTCATAAATCATGAAGTCTAGAAACCACTAGACTAATCCTCTAGGAGGGTTATACATCCTTTAATAAAACCCACAAACTTTTCCTTCCTAGAAGTCAAGGCAATGTAGTCCTTTTCTTCTTTAGTTAGGATGCTATAGACAAAAGTTGGGACATTAAATTGGTGCACACCTCCCTGATACGTACTGAAATCAAGCTCCCACATTTGACCTAACTTGAACATTGTGAAAATTTTGATGCGATGTTTTCGATCATAAGTTTGTCTTGTTATCTAATCCTAGTTACAAAACATTGGACTACATAGTCTTTGTTGCTTGTGGTCGTGGGAATACAAAGAAATTGACATATCCTATTGGAGGCCACAATACACAATAAACCAATATAGGCCACTGGAAAATTAATCAATCTATAATGTCAATTATTGCAAGGGGCAATTATGTGTGGTGGTATGTTCTAGTTTGTTGCAATGTTATACGACTTAATCAAAAGGCAAGAATGGATTGTCTTGGTGATGCCACAAGGACTAGTAGAGTAGTTCCTTCCTTGGGTTGGCTATTTAGATGTGGTGGAAATATTGGTGGTTCTGTGACATGGGCAGCAACTATGGATAATAGTTGTATATACCCACAAAAATTTGACAACAGTTGAGTTAACAAGCCTGTATTGATTCTTATTTAGATTCACTATTGATATCATTTTTTTTTTACTTACCATTAACAATCTGATACATTAGCACGTGTCTCATTTTTTGTGTCTATAGACTTTCTCTAGTTGCATTATTTTTGGGTAATAATTCTTCATTTTTCTATGGATGTTTTCGATTACTTTGGATGCAAGCCTAATATAGTATATATTTGACAGAAGATTACTTGAATATATCCTACAAGAAATTCCTAGAAGACAAGGTAAGGACTTGGGCACGTATAGTTTGCAAAATAGAAGCTTTGAGCCACACTTTAGAGCTGAATTTTATAATTATGTCACATCATCCTTTTTGAAAATTTAATTTTGAGTGAGGTTAAAACTATCATGTATTCTGTAAGGACGCGATTCGTGGCGGACCGTAACAGTGTCAGGTTCGCACGTGAAAAGGCCCCTAACAATATCATTTGTAGAGCGTGGGTTTGGAAGGCTAGGCCTTGATCGACAGGCGGTGGGTTTTTCGCGGTGTTCGTACAAGTTTAAGTTTTCCTACACCCCTGGAGTCTTTCTCCTGGAGGTGGGCTGGGAGGCTCTGGTTTTTGGCCATTTTTCCCAACCCCCTCTTTTAGGTTATTTCTTTTTCCTTTTATATTCGCCTACGTTCATTGTCCTTCGTCCACGTATAGGGTCAACCTTTCCAAAATTAATACTTGTCCCATCAGCCCATATTCAAAGTCTTTGGGGGTGGTTGTAAAAGCCAAAGACTGCGGCTCTGTTAGGTTCAGAGCATTGAATGGCGATAAGAGCAGTTTTCCCTGGATATTTTAGATCTTTCGTCCTGGTTTCGGTCCTATACCGTTTTTACCCTTCCTTCAAGGGGGGGACTTTGGGTCTGCCGAGGACTGAGCCGTCCTCGGCGATAGCCACAGGCTATTTGGTCGAGCTTGGGCCATAGCCCTCCTCGGCTTGGGCCTTCGGATTTTCCCCAGGTAGATGGGCCCGGCCCGTAAATCATTTGGGCCCCACAATAGCCCCTCAAAACCCGGCTGTCCAACCTCTTGGTTGGAAATGGGGGTTTTGGCGATGCCAAACCTCTTCCTACGGCCCAATCAACTTGGCCTTTTAATAATGCTGGCGGTTCCTCATCTGTCCAAGAAATGCGCCGGTCTATGAGGCAGCTTTTTGATTTCGCGCTTGATGCGCTCTTACCGTTTGGGTATCCCAAAACGTGCTTTTAATGACCACTATTTACGAGGCTGCTTTAATTCGGCGGTTTGTTTTGATGGGGTGGAGAAACGGAATCGGCATGTTTGTGTTGGCAGATTCCTTTGGATATCCGAACCTATTAAATGTCTCCCGCTCCACCCTCAGTATAAGAAGGAAAAGTGGAGGTTATTGTTTTTGTAAAGAATTCCCTCTCATCTTTCTGAGATTTGAAATATTTGGCCTCCCCTAGGGTTCATTTTACCCACTGGTTCACAAACTAAATCGTGATACACTTTATCATAACAACGAGTGATGCAGGAGCCAAACCCCTCCCATAAACGCCATGTTCCAATAAAGCTCATTATGGCTCGATCGGGACAGGGATGGCGAAGACTCAAAATCAACCTCACCCTTCTTTCAGTCAAAATCCGAAGCAGGGACTCGTCACGTCAAACTTTCGGCGTGACTGAGTCGAGAACACCCATCATCAGTACCAACCGCTCTCCTATGAGCATACCTAGTATGGCTCCAGTGTGTTGGGAGTCAGGATCGAGGCAGGGACTAAGTGTCTCTACTTCTTCCTCTCTTCCTTCACTGGGGCTATTCTCCGTCTCCCTTTCTTAGTCTTCCCAGCACCAGTTCCATCCTGGTGCTTTCACTTCTCCCTCTTTTGCTCCTTTTTCTTTCTTTTCATCTCTTCTCTCTTCTTCTCCTCCTTCTTTACTCATGTCCTCCATCTTCTTCATTCATCTCCTCCATCTTCTTCATTGATTTCTTCCTTACTATTTCCTTCTCCGCCATTTCTTCCCAAAGAAGGTTTTTATCATAATATGAGCAGTATCGAAGCGAAGATTGGAGAGAATTTGAAGATGAGTTTAGAAGACGCCTGGGAGTTTACTTATCTGTACTACGGATGTAACTATCGCTTAGGCAGTTCACATTTTGTATAGGCTCGTTTGAGCCCTTCTTTGTACATTGTAATAATTTTTCGCATTAATAAAAATCGTTGTTATTTTATTTCGCATGTTTTGTCTCTATGCCTTCTTCTTTTTTTTTTTTTGGATCTACAAACGCTGCTCGGCACAATAATATAGCATCTAAATCAATGACGACTAAGACCAAAAGATTTGATAATAAAAAGACGTCGCCATAACTTTAATAGAAATGCTTGGCCTAATAAGGCCGATCAATGAAGAGTAATACTTACCCCATGCTAGCCGAGGTGAAAAACGAAGGCTTGATGTCATGTAAGGAATAACCATTTGAAGATATAGCACCCACCGAATGAGCGGCCTTCTTATATGACTAAGCGCTGGGGCGTTCCACCCCCTTCCTTACACCTTTATTGGCCTTAACCTTTTATGGTGTTTAAGCCGTGGATGAAGTGACCTGACATTTTTATCAAGTAACCCATCTTACGAGATTCAAACCTTTTCTTATCCAAGTATTTGGTTTCCCCATTGGCTTGGGTCCGAGGACCATACAAGGCCTTGGTTCTGTCCAAAACCTGTAATTTTTATAATTTTTCATACTTGGTTTCCCCATAGGCTTGAGTCCGAGGACCATACAAGGCCTTGGTTCTGTCCAAAAACTTGTAAGTTTTATAATTTTTTTGGTACTTGGTTTCCCCATAGGCTTGAGTCCGAGGACTATACAAGGCCTTGGTTCTGTCCCTAGGCTCATATGCTGAACGGGCCTGGGCCGCGAATTTACTGGGCCCACAAATTAAGAGGTGTTTCCATAACCTTTGATCACGCGGTACCTTTTGGCGTCCCAGTGTTCGAGGTGCACCTTCTCGAGACTCCTTTAACCTCAGGGTTGCAGACGACGTTGGAAGTCGAGCCAGAGACGTTTTGTCTGTAGCGTTCCTTGGGACGCTGCGCGAATTAAATGCCACCGGTTTACTTCTGGGTATAAATGGGATAGGGGATCACTTCACTTGCACATGAACTCTCCCGTTCCCTTCAGAACTATATTTCTTCCATATCCGCGATCTCTCTTTCTAGTGCCACTGCCTTAAAGCAAGATGTTTGAGGCTTGGATAGGGATGAAAGGTCTCCGCACGCTTCAGAGGCACCGAATCCTCAAGGTGATATGGTATGGACAAGGATGGCACAGATTCAAGCCAGTCCTCCGTCTTGACAGGAGGAAGATGGTATTCCTCCTTCTTTTAGTCAAAATCCGAAGCAGGTTCTGGTCATGCCAGATTTTTGGTATGTCAGAAAAAGGAATTTCCGCCATCAGCGCCGTCTGCCTTGTAGCAGGCAAATTTCTACGGGGGCTTCCCAGCTTCCGGCTCCCTGCACCTTTTCTGTAGATGGTGTTAGCCTGAGGTCAGGTTCCCTGCACCTTTTCTATAGATGGTGCAGGCCCCAAGTTGGGTTCTTTTGCTGCCTGAGTTATGGGCGTGCAAAAGCATGGAGGAGGAATAAAGTCTCGAGGCAGTAGCCAACCTCTCCTCTGAACTGCTTCCTCGGCTTTATCTTCACTCTCTTGTATTCTTCGTTACTTACGTAGTTAGCTTCGATGTAGGTTTTGTTTCAGCTTTCCATTGTACACGGTACTGTTCCTTTGTCTTAATAAAATATGGGTCTATTTCTCTATACATATCTTTCTTCTTCGTAACCACTACTTTATGCATGAATATTAAATATGAGCTTGCCCTTAATGATATTCTAGGCAGAGAAACGCCTTAACACAGATTCCTACTAGTTTAGACTTACAAATATTATCAAGCATAACAAGATTAATCATCAATAAATTAAACTCCTGGAACTAACCGGGATAACGGCTAAGTGCTGCGCGATGCGTGCTAGAGCGATGTCCGAGTACGATAAACTCTAAGTAATTCGTCCGAGAGGGTAGCCGAGTAGCGAGGGGCTTTGGTTGTGCTTTTGGATAATATGTTGCGCCGTATCGCATCAACCCCTTTGATATTGGGGGATCAGAGTGTAGACCGAGGAATCCATGCAATCAAGGTATTAACCCATCTGTTAACGCGGAGCTCTCTTCGGATGGGTTTTGAGGTTTATGTGCCATAGTTTTTTTTTAAGATAGTTGGTTCCCCATCCAGGTAGTTGGTTTCCCCAGAGGCTTGAGTCCGAGGACTATACAATGCCTTGGTTCTGTCCAAAACCTAGTTTTCCACATCCAGGTAGTTGGTTTCCCCAGAGGCTTGAGTCCGAGGACTATGCAATGCCTTGGTTCTGTCCAAAACCTAGTTTGCCACATCCAGGTAGTTGGTTTCACCAGAGGCTTGAGTCCGTGGACTATGCAATGCCTTGGTTCTGTCCAAAACCTAGTTTTCCACATCCAGGTAGTTGGTTTCCCCAGAGGCTTGAGTCCGTGGACTATGCAATGCCTTGGTTCTGTCCAAAACCTAGTTTTCCACATCCAGGTAGTTGGTTTCCCCAGAGGCTTGAGTCCGAGGACTATGCAATGCCTTGGTTCTGTCCAAAACCTAGTTTGCCACATCCAGGTAGTTGGTTTCACCAGAGGCTTGAGTCCGTGGACTATGCAATGCCTTGGTTCTGTCCAAAACCTAGTTTTCCACATCCAGGTAGTTGGTTTCCTCAGAGGCTTGAGTCCGTGGACTATGCAATGCCTTGGTTCTGTCCAAAACCTAGTTTTCCACATCCAGGTAGTTGGTTTCACCAGAGGCTTGAGTCCGAGGACTATGCAATGCCTTGGTTCTGTCCAAAACCTAGTTTTCCATATCCAGGTAGTTGGTTTCACCAGAGGCTTGAGTCCGTGGACTATACAATGCCTTGGTTCTGTCCAAAACCTAGTTTTCCACATCCAGGTAGTTGGTTTCCCCAGAGGCTTGAGTCCGTGGACTATGCAATGCCTTGGTTCTGTCCAAAACCTAGTTTTCCACATCTAGGTAGTTGGTTTCCCCAGAGACTTGAGTCCGTGGACTATGCAATGCCTTGGTTCTGTCCAAAACCTAGTTTTCCACATCTAGGTAGTTGGTTTCCCCAGAGGCTTGAGTCCGTGGACTATGCAATGCCTTGGTTCTGTCCAAAACCTAGTTTTCCACATCCAGGTAGTTGGTTTCCCCAAAGGCTTGAGTCCGTGGACTATGCAATGCCTTGGTTCTGTCCAAAACCTAGTTTTCCACATCCAGGTAGTTGGTTTCCCCAGAGGCTTGAGTCCGTGGACTATGCAATGCCTTGGTTCTGTCCAAAACCTAGTTTTCTCTTTGTGCGGGGTCTTGGCTTTAGGGGAGTTAGCTCCTCAGCCAAGCCCTTAGAGTTTATCCATACGGTTAACGTTACCAAGTGCTTAGTTTGCTCTTTACGGGGAACCTTGGCTTTAAGGGAGTTAGCTCCTCAACCAAGCCCCTAGTCAAGAAACGCAGTCCCTAACAGGATTTTATACTAGAACTCTATAACCAACGGTTAGATATAACGAAGAAACTCTATCGACCCACTTCCTATACCAACACACAAGCCTTTCCCATAGACGACGCCAATTGTAAGGACGCGATTCGTGGCGGACCGTAACAGTGTCGGGTTCGCACGTGAAAAGGCCCCTAACAATATCATTTGTAGAGCGTGGGTTTGAAAGGCTAGGTCTTGATCGACAGGCGGTGGGTTTTTCGCGGTGTTCGTACAAGTTTAAGTTTTCCTACACCCCTGGAGTCTTTCTCCTGGAGGTGGGCTGGAAGGCTCTGGTTTTTGGCCATTTTTTCCAACCCCCTCTTTTAGGTTACTTCTTTTTCCTTTTATATTCGCCTACGTTCATTGTCCTTCGTCCACATATAGGGTCAACCTTTCCAAAATTGATACTTGTCCCATCAGCCCATATTCAAAGTCTTTGGGGGTGGTTGTAAAAGCCAAAGACTGCGGCTCTGTCAGGTTCAGAGCATTGAATGGCGATAAGAGCAGCTTTCCCTGGATATTTTAGATCTTTCGTCCTGGTTTCGGTCCTATACCGTTTTTACCCTTCCTTCAAGGGGGGGGACTTTGGGTCTGCCGAGGACTGAGCCGTCCTCGGCGATAGCCACAGGCTATTTGGTCGAGCTTGGGCCATAGCCCTCCTCGGCTTGGGCCTTCGGATTTTCCCCAGGTAGATGGGCTCGGCCCGTAAATCATTTGGGCCCCACATATTCTATTACATAAATTGTACAAATTGATATAACAAATTTTAAATACAAAATTTATTAAAAAAAAATCAAAATGTTGTTTTATCATGTTATTAATATGGTACTAATCGTATTCAATGTCAAGTTTTTTTTTTTTTTTTGAGAGGAAATGTCAAGTTCATTTATAAATTTATTTTAGTAAAATAAACAACTTATTTATTCATTTGAAATTGGATTTTTTTTTTCAATGTTCAATGTGCCATTGTTTTTATGCTGTACATTTTTGGACAAGTTTTTCTTTGGCTAGCTCCACAAATGTTAATTGGTTTTCATTTTACTTGTGTCAAGGAATTTATTTATTATTTATTAAAACAAACATACATACAGAAGAGATGATGAACACAAAAGTATATCATACATCACAAACTCCATTCAAATGTTATAGAGCATACCCGACAACTCAAACAACACTATTTTTTCTTTAATTAACAAAAACAAATGTGCATACCCAACAATTCAGGCGACACTATTTTTTTTTATCCAAATATAAAAGAAGAAGGAAAACCATAGACATGCTAAGTCAACAGTTGCATTGAAGACCAATATTGATAAAACAATGTACTCCTATAAATTTTATTTATTTTCTATATTCTATATTCAACCTCCTTCAAGTTGACGCTCCATTTTTCTCTTCAAACTCTTTGCCTCAGCATCTAGATCGTGGTATGCATCGTAAAGCACCAGCTGATTTTGTCAAAGACCTCACTGTTCTTGCATCTGCAGCTGGGAAAACTTGTTCATGGCTATAGTTTGGTTTTACCCCACCAGCACCTGTTTCAATGAATCTAGCTCCATTTTCAAATACATCATTTACCGAGTAAAATTTCCATGACCCTCTTTCACCATTTCTCCATGTCACCTGTTAATATTAATTTTATGCATTGTGTATGTGTTAGTACGGGTATATGCATTTTTGTAACTTAAATGACAATGGAAGTATTGAAATTTTACCTCCTTGTTCCGTGATTTTGGTGCAATAAAGAGGTTGGCTTGACTCTTGACACTAGGATTCATGCTTCCCCCTATAGCATATTGCATCCATCCCTGGTAAAGGTTGTTCACCACATGTGCATATCCAAATCGAATCCTGCAAAGTTTTATTTGTATGCATAAGATAGTTGATTTAGTATATTATATTGTTGTGGCTTCATAAATATATGATTGATTGGTTTATGTCTAGAATTCCTTGAATGAGGAGGATCAATTACATACCTTGGCATCCTTTGATTGCAATTAGGTCCAAAATGATTGTACATGACTGTGACCTTCATGTTCTTGTCACGCAAGAACCCATCATCGTGTCCAAGAAGGATGACCTTATCCTGGTTTTTGAACCAGTTATTGGAGATGGTGATATCTGTAGAACCTCGAGTTACATCAAGAAGACCATCCTCACTCTCATAAAGTGTATTGTGGTCTAGCCAAACCTTTGATGCAGTAACCAATCTAATTGCATCTCCATCAACTTGACCTAGTGAAATTATCTTTGAGTCTGGACCCATTACTGTGCTAGGTGGTTGGGATCGACAATGGTGGATGCGAAGACCATGAATGATTATGTTGCTTTGCTATTGATATATAAGGTACATTTTAGTAATTGGTCAGCTCAAAAATGCTAAATGTAATGAAAAATATTAGAGAGATACCACAACAATTTATTTCACAGCTTGTTAAGTTGTCATATTGTGACTAGTCACTAGAACAATCACTTTTATGTGAAAATCATCTATGATATCACTTTTATAGTGTGCTAATCAATAATCAATATGTTACCTAAGCAATTGTGAAAATTTGTACAAAACAATTGGTGTAAATTAAATACCTTATAGATCATCAAGCATGCATTACCGGCAATGTGAATATTAACACCCCGACCATCAATGGTTGTGAAACTACTAATGAGAAGTGGTTTCTCAAGTCTAATGCGCATGCTTCTTTGGAATGTGATCCATTTTTTCCCTTTGATCATGGTTGTTCCATATCTTAAGGTCCCTGGTTTTGGGTTAATTGGGTTGTCACTAGGTTCAGTGACTACATATTGTGTGAGGCCTCTTCCAATGTTGTTGGTCATCTTCCCAGCATAACCTACTGAGCATGTGGCAAGTTGTTGTCTATTCCTTCGCCAATTAGGGTTCCATCTCCAGCAATGATCAATCACATTCATTTTCAAGCCAGTGATCTTTGTTTTCTTAGCAAGACTAACATTAGAAATGGAGAGCATAACAATGATAAGAGCCAAAGCAAAGTGCCAAAGAGTGGCAATGTTGATGCCTTTCAAAGCCATATTCATGTGCATGTACTAACACAAAAAATGCAAACTAAGATAGAGAAAGAGGTGGGTTGTACTGGTTTGCAAATAATTGGAGTGGAGAGGGACATATATAGGTGGAGTGGTTAGTAATGCATATGAGTTTGTTTAGGTGGTTTTAAAGTGGATGCTGAGGAGTGTAGGACACAAAAGAAGCTATTAATAGGTATTGGTTTTGCTTTCTCACCCCAATTTAAAATAGATTAGCCTGCTACAATTGTGTAGCAGCCAAAATGACAGAGCAAGCGAGTGTTTGTGTCATTTCTGGGATAATGAATGCGTAAAATTTGAAACTTCCACGTACAAAGACAATAGCTACAATTGGCTTCTCTCAAGTAGGGGTTTTTCCGTTAGGAGATATCATGGATGTGAATTATTATGTGAGTGGTGGGTAGAGACAAATTTTCACAATTTTAAGGTGTTAGTTAAAATTATGATTAAACTAATGCTATTACACGTGTTGATATAGCCATTATTATTTATAGATCATAAGTTGTAAAAAATGACAGTAGTAGATTTTTTGTTATTATAGAAATGTCTTTTTGTTATTTAATTATCAATTTACTCTTTAAAAAAATGTGATTAGAGCAATAGTGATACACATAAACATAATCTAGCACGCAACTATCTTTTGAATTGAAAGTGTCAAGTGGGTTCCAATTAGCTTAATTGGTATAATTTCTTATCATTGAAAAAGAGATATAGGATTAGAACCTCCCTACATTAAAAATCAATTGGTATCTTGGTCTGATGATAAAGATTAGTCATCAAGAATGGAGGCCATAGATTGAAACTATTTCTCAAAAAAAGAATTGAATGTGTCTACTATTTTAATTGGTTCGATCTCTTGGTGTTTAGTATTTAAGCCATTTCTCTAATTTTCAGGAAAAAAAAAATTAAGCTCTTATAATTATCATAATTTTTGTTTTTGTTTTTTTTTTGTTTTTGTTTTCTTGTTATAATTATCATAACTATTTCTAGTACATTATTAAATTAATTTTAATTTTAATTTTATAGCATATAAGAAAACCATCGACCCCTTAACTGTAAAATAAAATATAAAAACGCTCAGCAAGTTGACAAAAACTTGTCACAATCTGTTATAAAAAAAATTAAAAAAAAAAATTGTCACAATCTCACTTTGACTTTTAGAGCATTGTTAATATATTTCATAAGTTCTGGCTTCATTGACTGATGATACTGCTTCAAAAATTTCAGCAAGCCGCTTCAAATTCAACTTCAATTTTCCCTATTAATTAATGTAATTGTAAAGTTAGGGATTCATCCTTGATTAAAATAATAATAATAAAATACTAAAAAAAAAAAAACAAGATTGTCTTTTTGACCGAGTGACAGTTGCAAGTTTTAAATTTTTGAGGAACCTTTTTCTTTCTAAAAGATTTTATTTTTATTTTTAAATTTACGTTCATGAAGTTCCCATCTCATTCATTAACACCCTGTTATATTCATGTCTCTTAATTGACATTAATTGACTGTAGTTTTGTTTTGCTAATCACCCTGTAATACTAATATTCATGTCTCTTATCATTGTTATTTGGCCATGTTACATGTTGGAGATGTATATAGCAACTGTACTCAAAGAAACATGTGGTATATTATTTGTTTTTTTTTTTTTGGTGAAAAGCGAGAGGTTTTATTTAATAAACTGAATTCATACAACACCTACAACTGTGCTGGGGTTACAAAGCCGAGTTTCTCCCAGGCCAGTCAAGTCCCTCACATATGATACATAAACAAAAGTGAGACATTCACTATACATGTGGTATATTATTTGTTGGTCTTTCTCTTTTCTTAGTTTTTTGGTCTTTAAGATCAACATGAAAAGTTAATCATTAAATTTTTTCTAGATCATAGCTTGGTTTCTATCAGTCTATCACTGTCTGAGTATCCCATTTGTAAAACTTGACAAGAAAATTATTAAAAATATGTTTATTTCTTTTTTGTTTTTGTGTTAATAAAGGTGAGTTTTACTTGCCTAACTAACAAGATAATGAAAACTTCCAAAGAAAAAATTACAAATATAATTTTTCAAAATGTATCGTATGAATTGAAACTTACTTACACATCCAGTTCAGGACTAGTATAAATAAAATCAGCAATGCCAACCTAAGTCAATTCTAATTTCTAAAGTTCATAATTGAGGCTTGGCTATAGGTAAATTGTATGCTTTCTGCATTGCATGATAAAAGTTAATACTTATTTTTCTGATCAAATCTGATCTATTTGCAGATAGTTGAATGCAGGCAAGTTCTGAAATGGACATGCCCATGGATATAACTTACCTGAGCATGAACATTCCAACAGACAGATGAGTACAAGCAAGGTATGTCATTTCCTTGTCCCATTGATATAATGTTATTCCATTTGTCATGCAGATGAAGCTGCGTCTGAATTGGAGCAACTTCATCAATATGTAGAGAAGGAGCTGCCACTTTACCTCAATGCAGATAGAAAATGAAGGATTTCAATGAGTTCCACACAAAACTTGCTGGACCGAATAGGTGAAGTTCTACAGAAAATCCTACATAGGGCTTTATCCAGATAATATGGCTTGACCACGAATTAACTTGAACAAGATTTTTTAGGACTCGAGAATATTGGAACCATTTCTTCATATTAAATGTAAGACTAAGTGGGGGTATTACTGCCGTAAGATAATCTCTGGCACTCTAAATTTAATCACAAACATTAACTTTGAAAATGCCACCTAGCCTTGGCAGGAAAATCACCAGTGTTTTATTTTTTGGCCTAGATTCTGAACTCGAATATCATTCAACTTTCTTTCTCATTGAAGACCAAGGCAGTAAAAAATGCTTCACTGTATGCCATGAAGTATGAGTTGCTTAGCTCCTAACTTTCTGTAGAATTTAGAAGTGGGTAATTTTTTGTAGGATGATTAACATTTTACACTTTTCAGCTTTCCTTTCTTCTTGCTTAAGACATACTTGAAATAGTGGAGCTTTTCCTATAATTACTCACTGTCTTGTATTTCAATGGAAACAGTGGGACTCGGAACAACTTTAGAATTTAGTCCGAACTGTAGATAATGATCTATCAGATGTGACTCTCATGGCGCCTGCAGCTGGACTGTTAAGTCAAAAATGCTTGGGAGGTTGGAGGGCTCAGGGTCCTACATGCAGGTCAAGTAGCTCCAGCAGAAATATTGATGACTCAAGCCACTGATCTGGTGAACATTGAACATTTGAAAATGTCCAGTCAGCCACCATCGGCCAAGATGTTCCAGCTACGCTGATGAACCTAATGAACTGTGCAAGTTGAGGCACCTGATGCGAAGTTATTGGTCCTCTTTCTTTGGCTGGTTGGTTGTAATGGTGAATAGGACCTAGTGGAATGTCATTGAGAGTTTTCCATTGATCACTTATCTCCCAAATTATGAAACTGAGGAGAAAGCATAATGGAAATAAGATCGGAATGGGAGTAAGGGAGATAAGTGTATTATGTATGTCTTGTGTTAATGGATTATGAGCTATATACAGTTCATGTTTCTGTAAATTTAGTTGTAGCAAACTTGAAGCCCGCACTTCAGTTGTAAGAATGAACTAGTTGGGGACAAAAAACTTTATTGGCTCCTATATGAAAAGAATTAATGTAATATACTGTTTATCATTGCTTCCATTTTTTAAAAAACCAAACAAACAGCTTTTTGAAAGATTCAAACCCAGTACATCATTGTTCAAATGTTCAAACAACAATGATGGAGCCTCTTCTATCTAGGTTACATAATCTTCAATATCATGTGCATATCTCGCCAGAATGTGTGTTGTATTATTTGTTTCCTGTCTAGTTAAACTAATTTCCCATTGCTGAAACTGTTGCAGATAAAACTTGGCTTCCTACACAACATTTCCCCGCCAAAACCATCCTCTGTGTTCCTGAAGTTTTGCTATAACCTATGCTGAATCGCCTTCAAGAATTTTTATGGTGAATGCCAACTTCATGAGAAAACCGAATGGCTGGGACTGCAGCCTCAAGTTCTGCTTCAAAGCTCTCCATAAATATTCTCACGAAGACAAGGAATTCATGCTCTCTTCCTCTAATTACCACTTTACTGCAACACCAAATTCTTTGTGCCTCCTCACAGCTCGACAATACATGCACTGTGTCATCCTCATTTAAGTTGCACCTTGGACACCATGGCGGAGTTAGAACCCTTCTTTTCACCCAACTGGCACATGTAGGTAGTGTCTTTCTTGTTCCTATTGAGCATATCCCATCTTGTACATTTTATTTTCTTTCTGTTGTCCCTCCTGTTTAATTATATTCTATACCAAGCTAGAAATTCTGTAGAGATGCACTAATGCACACCACTATAGATGGTATTGCAAGGGCCCCTAGGATTTCACTCTTTGTTTGAGATGGCTTGCCTTCGTGCTTGTGGATTCTTTTTATTATAGCCATAACATTAATTGGGGACTATACTACCCATTACAACAACAATAATGAAAATCTGTACAAACTCAAAAGATTGTCATGTTTGTTACAGATATTTAAGGAATCACATATCCTAGATACAAACAACAATATTCAAATTTAAAGCCCAAAACATATGGTGTGTTGTACATATTTGGAACTCTACTCAACGTCTCCTCCAAGATCTAAAGCTCAGCATTGAATTATCTCTTGAATTTGCTGCAAAAAGTGTGAATGAGAAAGAGACACACACAAACAGAGAGAGAGAGAGAGAGAAATGTGTATGTGTCACTTACAAAACAGAATCTGGAGCTATTTAAGTGCCCTTAATGGACTTGTTGGATTCCCAATTAAACCAAAAGATGATTCATCTAGCTTAAGAATGTCAATGGAAGACTGAATCAACCATTGAGCTGCTGCTGCATATTGTAGGCACAGAGATTTCTGCATTTGAAAAATCTAGCTAATAAGAATAAACCACAAAGAGAACCCATGGAAATTGGAAATCAAGTTCTGAACACCAACAAAAAAAATTAACTGTCTTTATCCTTTCAATATAATTCTTCACTGGCAGTTCTTAGTTATCATTGGATTTCTTCAATTTCAAAATGGCCATTTCAAATTTTGGTTCCAAGTTCCAGATTTGTCTTAATCAAAAAAAATTTAAATCTCAATTCTCAATTCTCAATTCCCAAGCCAAAGACATTGGGTTTTTATATGAATAATGAGAACAAGCTAAGATTTTGAATGGCTTGAGTTTTTAAAAAATGTACAAAATTATTTCTTTTACCTCCACATTTTCTTTTGACTTTGATATGTAGTTTTCAGGGAATGCATACAAACTGCAAAAGTTGGAGCCGAATCTTTACAAGTTTTCTTGGGTCAACATCTCGATTAGGAACTTTCTCACATTTCCTTGTTCATTGTTCTCACTTTTCAAAAGAAAGCTTCAGTAGCACTTGAGCTTTGTTGATAAACAACAGTACTAACCTCCAACTGTTTATGCATAAAAAAATAAATTTTATGAGACACTTATCAAGGAAAAAATCATGGTGCTAGATAACCTGTTTCTAAAAATAAACTTCACCAGCTTGATTTTTAGTAGTCCAATAATGATTATGTAGATTTCCATTCTTAAATTGCTAATAGAAATTGCAAGTGCAAGCAACATTCAATGTGTAGAAGTAGGGAAAAAACAGAGAGAGAGAGAGAGAGAGAGAGAGAGGCTTAAGAAACAAAAGAATGGCCCTAACGCTCACCCATAGCAGAAGAAAAGGAACAAAAGTACATCTAAACCTAAGATACAATTAGTTCTAGGTCTAAGTATTATATTCAATTGCTCCAAAAGTGCTTTCCACTTACTTTAAGGGTCGGGTAGCACACAACCTGATGTAATATTGTTTCAACATAGGTACCTTGGGGCTGAGGCAAAGGGACTCATTACAAAGCATTAGCAATATGGAAACACCTTGACAAAGTGTGGAAAACAACATTTGCTAGAGTATAGGAAATACTGACCTCGAATGTCAGATAATACATAAAGCTATTAATAAATTTGAGCAAGCTAAGACATAGGAGTGATAATCTAGACATTTCAATTCCTCGCACGTTTAAGGGCACGAATTCCTTGAAAAATTATATTACAATATAATTATAAGATCACGAAAAGGCCTGTAATATGCAAGGAGGAGAGAATATATGAAAGGTATTTTTTTTAAAAAAACTCGATGCATTTGCCCTATCCCCATAGAGCTGATAGTCAATGTGTTTACAATGACATTTTCTGAAAAAATCTGTCAGGGTTTTGCTTGATAAAACTATAGACAATGGACATTGTACCTGAAAATGAAGCAAAACATTTCTGAGAAATTCATGGTCACGCCATAGGATAGTACAAACTCTGGTTGGATGAGAAGAGTCAAACCAAGGAGAACATTTAGCCAAACGTATAGTAGATAAAAAAAACAAAATACAGATATCTATCTAACACAATTAATAAAAATGTAAAAAACTAAAGGATGGAGCTTATTCTAATAAAGGACAAGAAGGATTCCTCTAATAAATAACAATAAGGAAAAAAAGCACCAGTGATTAGATTCCTCATTGTAAACTCTCTTATCACCGAAAGACTATCATTCAATACTTTCCAGAGGAAAATAAGCACTTTGAGAGAGGATTTTAGCTACCATATGTCAGCCCACATTTAAGAACTATATCTCAGAGTTCTGCTCCTTCCATATAAGCAGTTGAAGGTTATGACCTTCTTTACAAGGAGTAATTAATATTGAACTCTTGAATTATGACAAGGAACTATATAGAACAGATGAAATTGGCTAGTAAAGCACACCATGTTGAAGTGTGCCAATAATAAAAATGCAGTCCTTCGACGAAGAAGTATTTGTAACCATATTTCAGTCTTACAGGAACATTATCTTCAACAAATTCTTCTTAACAAACTGAAAACCCAGATAACCTAAGTAATACCACAGCAACCCAATGATATCTTATAGTAATACTTGAGCATCTATAATAGATGGATTGCTAAACAATTACTTAGAGCTATATGAGAACTAAGAGTAAAAGAAAGATTTTCCTGGATTGACTGCCCATACCAACCACCTCTAGTTTCTAGCTAATCTCCATCACCTTATAAGGAGTTGTAACTAGTCCTCACTACTTACCCAAAAAGGGAAGATAGTCCTCACAAACCCAAATCAATCATTATTCTCCAGCCCTAGCTAAGCCTCCTACTCCACTTTCTATATGTTTTTGTTTATGTTTCCTTCCCTAAAACAAGAATTTTTAGTCTCTTCATAGAATTAGAGACACAAGGCAGAAGCCAGTTGACATGCAACACATCATGAATTTTGTAGGGGCAACATAGGCATTAAACCATATTAGGTTCTTGTGGAAATGGTTTTCTGTTTCTTTTTTTATTCCCTCTTTATTTGGTAATTCTCAAGAACTGACAAATATCAATTTTAATAACCAATGGACACTCTTGGAAAATGCTATCCCCAGGTGAACCATCCCACTTTTATAACTAATAAAATTGAAAAAGTGCTAGAGAATTCAAAAGCAAATAATCCATATTAAGAATGTAGAATAGTCCCAAAAGACAAGTAAACAAGTACTAATGGTCGATAAAACACACCTCTTTCAAATGCTGCTGAATCAGTTGGATCTTGGGCTTTTGTAAACCCCCTAATAATCTATTGACTAAGAATCTCCATGAGTATCTTGCTAAAGCCAGCTCAAGGTTGCGATTAGCTTGATGATCATACAGAACTGCCACTTCAATGGCCTGTGCAACAAAACAATTTCCAATAAGGAAGAATGTACAAATGCATGGCTATATAACAGTTAACACTGAAAGGATAACAATTTTATTAGATTGGAAGCTATTGCATTTTATGCTAACTAACAACATCTATAGCAATAAAAATTTAAAGCCAATTATGCACTAAGGAAATATGTCAAATCCAGCAGAGAGAGATCAATCCAGGTTCTCAATAAAAAGAGTAGAATACAACCAAATGCTTCTACAGCATAATATATCAACAGTATATAATGCTAGCCTTGGCAAGTACCTTAACAGCAGCAGTTAATTTTTCAGAGACCACACTGAGATCTTTATCAAAATAAGCTAAAGAAAAATTGACTATTTTTGTCAAGAAAGTTCTGCATGCCATAGCTTGTTCCACAAGTTGTTCCAATACATCTCTTTCCTCAATCCTGTAGAGCAGTTATCAATAAAACAAAGCATTCACATGCAGGAATTTGATAACCCATCAAATAATCTTCAATAAAAACCCAATCAAAAGCATGTGCCAAATTCAGTGGAGAACCATTCTTTTTTACAATTGTCAACTATCCATAGTAGTTACATAAGTGCAATTGGATAAGCATGAGGTAAAACAATCCATGAGCCTAACAAGTGAGGCAAAAACCAAAAGTACAAAAAATAAGAAAACCAAATGCCAAACATAAGGTGGACCAGGCAAGCCATCCTTGGTTAATATATGAATCAATTGAAGAGGAAGAGAAGACACCCAGTTTACAGGGCACATCGTCAAGCTCAATTTTGGTTGCAAACCAACCTGCTCAGTTTTAGGAGTACCTTGAAATCAAACTAACATAGAAGTCTATTAGTGAAAATTCATATTTCATATGCAGTAGCAGCAATTCCAATGCTGAAAAGGTTATTATTGTTATTAAATAGACTGGTGACAAACTGCTAGACATCAGTGTCAGTCTTAAAATTTCACAACCCAAGGTCTCAGCCATCCCACTTCTCTGATTGATCAGCCACACTACATTATTCTTTGGGATGGGTACTAGCAGTTTTCTTACAATCAATCTTTGTTTCTCTAAGTTGTGGAGAGTGTTATGGCCATGTATTTTGTGGTTTGAGAACTTAAGTGACATATAGTGCCAACCAGAATCACAACTAAAGTTCATAACAAAAACCTGGCTATGGGTAAATTGGAACTTTTGCATTGAATTACAGAAGGTATTCTTCTTTTTCTCATCAAATATGCTGTTTATGCAGAAATTTGAACTCACGCAAGTTCTTAAATGGACAAATGTCTATGGATATTATTTACCTGAGGACAAGCATAACAAGAGACAGTTCTTTAAGTACTTGAAAGGTTTGTCATTTCCTCCAACTTGAAGGAGACGTTGTGTCTCATCCTGAATTGATCCTCTTAATAGCTATTTGTAATGCAGGTCAAAAATCTCTGGGGCAGCAAAAGCGAAATAGCATAAAAAGCATGGTGGTTGGCCCAACTAGCCAACTCATGCACGAACTAGATGTGTCATCAAGGACCAGAGGAGACTGATGTTCTTCTTCTTCTTCTGCTTCCAAATCATCAGATCCATGAAATGGCAACTCGCTCCAGTAATCAGGATCATCATGTCCAGCAGTTAGAAGGGGCAAGTTAGGTATACCAGATTCTTGAGGAGGACAGATGCACTCTACGTGGACCCCCCACCTTATGGGATTTGGTGGCTTTACAGTGGGTATACGCAAATACTTAGCTCTTTGGGTTTCATATGTAACCTCAACATGATTCTGGTCAGTTGGATTTGATTCATTCAATTTCTGCTGTAGAAACCTTTGAAATGGAGAATATAATAGAAGATTATACGCCTCTGAAGGTGTCTCACGCATACATTCACGTTTTTTACAACCATTGATGGAAATGTAAACAACGCATTCATATTGCCAGTGGCTCTCAATATAGACTCCAAAAGCAATATAGAGAGCCAATATTGGAAATTTGCGACCAACCCAGAACAATATGGAATTATGTTCAACACTTTGATGATTGAACCATGGAATCTCAGTTCCCGATACCCAAAGACGAGGAGAAATGGAGAAGTGTGACATGTCCCCATCTTCAGATTCAGATTCAGATTCAGATTCAGCACCGTCAGTTTCAGATGGGAAGTAATCGGTGAACTGTGGATCCATTAATTCATTGCTTCTTGCACTCCCACATACTCCATTCGGTAAAATCCCCATAATTTCTATTACCTGCATTGCAATTACAAAATTCAACATTTTTCATTTAGCAAATCTCGTAAAGCATTTAGAGAAAGTAACAAAAATTGTTTCTTTATAACTTAAAGAAAGAGAGAGACCTGATTCAATACCCCACTTGGTGATTCATTATCCAACAACGGGCAATTTTGTGCATTAACCCAACTTATCGATTGTGGAAGTCCTTGAACTTCACGAAGGTGCTTGCAATTGCTAATTGAAAGCCCTCTTAAACTAGGAAATCTGCTAATGCTTTCGGGGATGGTAATAATATTGGTTTCAAATAGAAGTATCCTTTCCAATGCGGGGAAGTAATCTGGCTTCATCAAAAGATCTAATTCAATTATGGTTTTACAGAAGCCGAGTACCAGCTCTGTCATGTTCAGAAACCCATAACCGGAGGAGCTATCAAAAGAATTGCATGTCGGTCTCAATTTGGCGGTAGGAGTCCAGAGCTGCCGAAGCTGTTGCAATTTATAAATGCCATCTGGAAGATCCCGAAGGTTTTTGCAACCATGAAGGGATAATGTCTCAAGAACTTCAAGAGATGTCAACATGAGTTTGTTTGGAAGATTTTGAAGTTTTTTGCAATTATCAAGTTTCCACGTTTTAAGCTTATGAAGAAATTCACCGGACTCGTGAATCTTAACTAAATTTTCACAATCAGAAAGGTCCAATGTCTCCAAGTTTGGGGTGCATAAATCAGGTAATTTGGTTATAAATTTACAACCACTGAGATTGAGATGTTTCATATTTTCTAACTGGTACTCCTGTAGAAAAAATAAATAAATAAATAACTTCAACACACTTTAGAATAAAAAATTAATAAAATCTTAATTAAGAAAATATTAGTAATAGTACCTGCTTGCATAGCTTTTCCAACCCAATGCGACTATATGGCATATCAAGCCTAACAAGTTGTAGAGGACAATATTTGGATGGCAAGCGAAAAGGATATTTAGGCCAACTAAGAATCTTTATCCCGTCGGGAAGATATTGAATTGCTTCACAAATATTTATGTTATCGACAAGAAGTATCTTGAGATTTTCCATCTTTTTGAAAACATCAGGGTGTAGTTGCACATTTACCAGTTCAGGTGAATGCAACATTATACCTCGGATTTCGTCCGTCCCCTAATTAGATTAAGAGTCAAGTAAACCATAATTTACAATAGAATTTACCAAAAACAAAAAGTATAATAATTTTGAAATTTCAGCAAAAATGAGACTAGTAAAATTCATATTTTATGCAATGTTAAAAAGAAAAAATATATAACTTTTACCTGTGAAATTTTTTTTTTTGGGAGAAAATAGAAGAAAAAGAACTTATACCTTATTTCCAATTAGTACTTCAAGAGCATCTTTATGATGCCATAATCTGCTACGTTTTCCGAGAATATGTGGAGATTCTTGTCGAACAACTTCTCTACCCATTTGTTGTATCAAGTCATGCATTAACAGTATACCATGATCCACAGTAATGAGACACTTATAAACAAGTCTTTGAATACCATAATCGGGATGTGAATCACTAGCATTTAATATATTTACAACATAATCCTTCTTCCATCCCTTGAAAAAACATGCAATATCAAGGAAAATATATTTTACTATATCCTCTAGTCCATCATAACTTACTCTAAGTACTTCTTGAATGTCTTTATTGGGAATTTTGTTATACTTATCTAATGTAATTTCCCATTCATGTTTAGTTTTTCCACACAAATCACAAGCTATTATTATAAGAGCTACTGGAAGGCCTTGGGCATACTGTATAACTTGGTTTGTAAGTTCTGAATAATCTTTATTGGGTTTCTTTCGAAGGAAGGCATGCTTTTGAAAGAGTTGAAGAGCTTCTTGTTTCTCTAATTTCTTGGCCTCATAAGTTGTACAAACTTTTCCAAGAGTAGCTAAAAATTGTGAATTTGTTGTTGTTGTTATAATGACTCTACTTCCTGAAGCAAACCAATTACAATTTCCAAGCAAATTTTTTATTCTTTCCAATGTATCCACATCATCAAGAATTAAAAGAACCTTTTTACAATGAAGTCCCTTTTTTATCAAATTGATTCCTTCTGATATGCTGTGAATTTTCAAATTTTCATCCCCTAAAATCTCTTTAAGAAGTTGACCTTGTAGTTTGATAATGCCATCCTGTGTCTTCGAAGTTTCTCTAACATTCTCTAAAAAACTGCTTCTATCAAAATGATTAGCAATCCTGTTATAAACTGCTTTTGCAATTGTAGTCTTACCTATTCCGGAAATGCCATGAATCACTAGCATGCGAAATTCATTTAACTCAATACTTAAAAGCGATTCTACGGCCTTGGCACGAGGTTTTACTCCAACAAGGTGTTCGCCAACAAATAACGGCTTGCGTTTTAATATAGTTCTTGGTATATTTTCAACAATTGTTTGGATAAATTTAGATTCAATGTCGCTGCAAACCATAAAGTAAAAGAAACATTTAATGAGTTGGACTAGTTGCAAATATTAATATGAAATGAACTAAATTCAAGATGCCTAGTTCTGTGTCTTACTACTTACACTTTAAGATATTATTAATTAAATTAAATGACATATAATTCAAATATTTGAGCAGTATCTTTAAATTTTGTACATTCTTTTTTGCTTAGAAATTAATTATAGACTGTAAAATTATAATTTATGTATTGATGTGTTCATTATTCCTATTAGGATAAAAAAATAGTTGTACAACTACAAAATCTGAATATCCAACTAGGTTGGCACCTACACGCATCTATCATTTGTAGTTTTCAATCCATTTGTACATATCAAATAACTTTACGTCATATATATATATATATATATATATAAACTCTTCACATACATTTTACAACCAATAATATATATATATATATATATATATATATATATATATAAACTCTTCACATACATTTTACAACCAATAATAAATGTCCATTAAAAAAAATTCAAATTACAAAATTTATATATATAATGCATAACCACTTAAGTATCCTACTGGTCAAGTGGTTTTAAGATTCCCTCCTATCTTATGTCATAAGTTCCAAATCAATCCCTCCAAAATAAAAAATAAATCATATAAATTTTTGGTCGGTGGGTCAGGCTAACAGTTTAGGCTTCTGGGCCTCATTGGTGGGCCAAGTGCACACAGAAAAATCAGCCCACAGTCAGATCAATTGGGCTAATGAGCTACCCACGAGCCTCAATAGTACTAGGTTGGGTTGTGAGCTATGAACTTTCTAGTGACATTTTTGTGGGAGAGATGTTGGGTTGTGGGCTATGAACTTTCTAGTGACATTTTTATGAGAGGGATGTTACATGTATATGATACATTAGATACTTTTTTTCTTAGAAAGACTCAAAGATTTGAGACTAGAAAAATAAATATTACCTCTCAATAATGTGATCCTAGGCGGCAGCCACATAGTTTTCACTTTGAATGTTGTCTTAACGAAGCTTAGGAACAAGAAAATAATTAAGTTCTTCCTTGAGTGATTGTTTGACTCAATTTGTAAATAATTTAATTAAAAATTTAACTAATAAAAGAATTATGTTAAGAGATAATTTTTAATTATAACAAACCATTAGAATCATGAAACTCGTGAAAGCATAAGACAAGTACTGAAATTCATACCATTTAGCAACAAAAAGATAAAGTAATGAAATACATACCCATTCTTATAGTGCCATCCAGACAAACTACCAACTTTATTTAGCGCTATCCTCCAATTCTGCACCTTGTCAATATCAACTTTAAATATTTCTTCATGTTTTGTTAAAGCTACTCCAAACTCACCATTTTGTTTACGTAATTCTGATGGATCTATATTATAGAAAATAGGTAAAACTAATTGACCACACTCAAAAATATTGACAAGTTCATCCAAACACCAAGTAGAAGAAGCATAGTTTTTAGATAACACGACAATTGAAACAATGGATGATTCAATGGCTTTAAGAAGTTCTATTGAAATTTCTTCTCCTCTCTGAAGGTTATCATCAATAAAGATGTTAAAACCTTGATCACATAAAGCTTTATGTAAATGGCTTGTAAAACCATGGCGGGTATCTTCACCTCTAAAGCTTAAGAAGATGTCATGACTCTGGTGAGTGGAAGAAGAAAAAGAGGAGGAAGAGGCTCCTTTGTTGGTCAAGAAAGCCATTGGTATGAGAAGATTAAGATGTAAAAAGAGGAGGAAAAGGTCAGAGATTAAAGATGTGATGAAATGGGAATTATATTTGATAAGAGATGAGTGAAATCGTGTAATTTGAGTGGAGGTTATAATAAGGCTTTGAAGATGACCGTTATAATAAGGTTTTGAATCTGTCGTTTGACTGGAAAATTGATGATAGAGTAAATTATATATCCATAACAGTATACAACACGTCTTCGGTTTTCCTTCCAAGAAAGTTCCAAGCAGTACAGACAAAGTTGTTTATAAAATAATAATAATAATAAAAAGCAGTACAGTTGTTTCTATAATAATAATAATAAAAAGCAGTACAGTTGTTTATAAAATAATAATAATAATAATAATAAAAAAGCAGTACAGTTGTTTCTAAAATAATAATAATAATAATAAAAGCAGTACAGTCCCACTACAACACGTCTTTCGTTTTTTCCACGAAGGTACAGTGTTCCACTGCTCCTACTTTACACCTTAATTATTGACTCACTCAAACCTCTAAAAAATTACAAAAATTGAAAAAGAGACTTTCAATTATTTGATCAAGTCGTGCCATGCCTTTTCATTTTTCTAAGGAAAGTAAAGACTACTTTTTTTACTATGCCCAATGCAATGTATGAGCCCGTGACGTCTTATTTTCCATCAATCTTGGAAAATCTTCCTCCTTTTTCCTTTCTCCCTACAATTTTATTTTCCATCTCGTGTTTCTTCTCCATTGTCATGGGGGGTTTCTTCTATTTGAGGATGAACATTTGATATATATATATATATATATATATATTCCTTAGCGTTCTGTGTCAATGTTTTTAGGCTGCATTTTTTAGTCATGCTAGATCATACTTGTTTCAAGTAGTCATATTTTTGGGGATGAACATTTGATATATATATATATATATATATATTCCTTAGCGTTCTGTGTCAGTGTTTTTAGGCTGCATTTTTTAGTCATGCTAGATCATACTTGTTTCAAGTAGTCATATTTTTGGACAAGTTTTTCTTTTAGCTAGCGGCTCCACAGATGTTATTGGTTCTCATGTCATGTCATGTCATGGAATTTATTTATTTAAGTTTAAAAAACATACTCGCGATAGAGGAGATGAGGTTCTAATACAAATGGATATCATACACCACAAACACCACTCAAATTTCTTAGAATTTGAATGCGTGTGTGCATACTCAACAACTCAAGGGATACTAGAAGATGATAGAAATTTGTTGAGCATGCACACATGTATATAATTATTTTGGGTCATTATATTAAAATAAATTTTTTTTTTAAATGTCCTCACTTAGAAAATGTCCACTAAATATTCAAAATTTTGAGTCCAAATCTTCTGTCCCACTTTTCCTGTTCCACTCTATACTCCACCAATAAAAACTTATCACGTGTTCACCTAATTAATTAAATACTACTATTAATTAATAACGGTAGTATTAATAAGTCAATAATTATAGTATTTAATTAATTAGGTGAACACGTGGCATGTTTTTATTAGTGGAGTATAGAGTGGAGCAGGAAAAGTGAGACAGAAGATTTGAACTCCAAAAGAGTCCAAATCTTCTGTCCCACTTTTCCTGTTCCACTCTATACTCCACCAATAAAAACTTACCACGTGTTCACTTAATTAATTAAATACTACTATTAATTAATAACGGTAGTATTAATAAGTCAATAATTATAGTATTTAATTAATTAGTTGAACACGTGGCATGTTTTTATTAGTGGAGTATAGAGTGGAGCAGGAAAAGTGAAGCAGAAGATTTGAACTCATTTATAGGAGTACTTAGTTAACATTATTGGTCTTCAATGCCATTGTTGACTTGGGATGCGAATGGAATTCCTTTTTCTTTTTCATCAAAGATCAATTGTTTTGTAGTTACTCTCAAAATACAAAATTTGTTGTTCAGTTGTTAAGACCATATATATTATTGGTGGAGTATAGAGTGGAACAGGAAAAGTGGGACAGAAGATTTGGACTCTTTTGGAGTTCAAATCTTCTGTCTCACTTTTCCTGCTGCACTCTATACTCCACTAATAAAAACATGCCACGTGTTCACCTAATTAATTAAATACTATAATTATTGACTTATTAATACTACCGTTATTAATTAATAGTAGTATTTAATTAATTAGGTGAACATGTGGTAAGTTTTTATTGGTGGAGTATAGAGTGGAACAGGAAAAGTGGGACAGAAGATTTGGACTCCTATAAATTACACTTTTTATTTTCTATATTAAGCCTTCTTCAAGTTGATGCTCCATTTTTTTCTTCAAACTCTTTACCTCAACATCTAGATCGTGGTGTGCATCGTAAAACACATGCTGAATTTGTTAATGACCTCACTATTTTTGCATCTGCAACTAGGAAAACTTGTTCACGGTTATAGTTTGGCTTTACCCCACCAACACCTATTTCAATAAATCTAGCTCCATTTTTAAATACATCATTCACTAAGTAGAATTTCCATGATCCTCTTTCACCATTTCTCCACGTCACCTGTTAATATTAATATTATGCATTGTGTATGTGTTAGTACATGTATATGTATTTTTATTGAAGAGGTTGGCTTGACTCTTGACACAGGGACTCATGCTCCCCCCCCTCCCCTATAGCATATTGCGTCCATCCCTGGTAAAGGTTGTTCACCACATGTGCATATCCAAATCAAATCCTGCAAAGTATACTTGTGTGCACAAGTTCATAAATATATGATTGACTGGTTTATGTCTAGAATTCCTTGAATGTGGAGGATCAATTACGTACCTTGGCATCCTTTAATTGCAATTAGGTCCAAAATGGTTGTACATGACCGTGACCTTCATGTTCTTGTCATGCAAGAACCCATCATTATGTGCAATAAGCATAACCTTGTCTTGGTTTTTGAACCAGTTGTTGGAGATGGTGATATATGTAGAACCTCGAGTTACATCAAGTAGACCATCCTCACTCCCATAAAGTGTACTATGGTCAAGCTAGACCTTTGATGTAGTAACCAGTTTGATTGCATCTCCATCAACTTGACCCAATGAAACTATCTCTGAGTCTGGACCCATTACTGTGCTGGGTGGTTGGGACTAGTAATGGTGGACACGAAAACCATGAATGATTATGTTGTTTTGCTATTTATATATATGGTACATTTTAGTACTTAGTCAGCTCAAAAACTCTAAATGAAACAAACAATGTTAGGGAGAAAACCATCACAATTTATTTCACAACTAGTACAACATAATTTTTATGTGAAATCATCAATGATATCACTTTTATTGTGTGCTAATTAATAATCATAACATGTTACCAAAGCAATTGTGAAAATTTGAACAAAACAAAATTTGATGTGTAAATTACATTCCTTATAGATCATCAAACATGCATTACTGGCAATGTGAACATTAGCACCCCCGACCATCAATGGTTGTGAAACTACTAATGAGAAGTGGTTTCTCAAGTTTAATGCGCATGCTTCTTTGGAATGTGGTCCATTTTTTCCCTTTGATCATGGTTATTCCATATCTTAAGGTCCCCGGTTTAGGATTTATTGGGTTGTCACTAGGATCAATGACCACATATTGTGTGAGGTCCCTTCCAATGTTATTGGTCATCTTCCCAGCATAACCCGCTGAACATGTGGCAAGTTGTTGTCTATTCCTTTGCCAGTCAGGGTTCCGTCTCTAGCAATGATCAATCACATTCATTTTCAAGCCATTGATCTTTGTTTTCTTAGCAAGACTAACATTAGGAGTGGAGAGCATAACAATGACAAGAGCCAATGCAAAGTGCCAAAGAATGACAACTTTGATTCCTTTCAAAGCCATATTCATGTGCATGTACTAACTCTAATTGAGACAGAAAAAGAGGCAGGTTGTACTGGTTTGCAAATAATTGGAGTGGAGAAGGATATATATAGGTGGAATGGTTAGTAATGTATATGAGTTTTGGTGGTTTTAAAGTGGATGCTAAAGAGTGTAGGACGCAAAAGAAGCTATTAATAGGTATTGGTTTTGCTTCCTCACCCCAATTTGAAATAGTTAGGTCACTACAATTGTGTAGTAGCCAAAATGATAGAGAAAGTGAGTATTTGTGTCATTGCTGGGATATAGAACGCATAAGATTTTAAACTTTCACATATAAAGATAGTAGTTATTGTAAGGACTCAATTTGTAGCGATCCCAAATTGGTATATTGGGTTCGAACGTTAAAGGTCCAAATAATAAATTTGTAGAGAGTGGGCTAAAAGGTTAGGCCTTGGTCACCGGACAGTGGTTAGTCATGGTATTCATGGAGGTCGCACAGAGGTGAACTGAGTTTGTCCAAGAAGACTTTCTCTCTGGCACGGCCTAAGCGGCTTCGGTCATTGGACCTCGTCCGATGAGCTTAATGTTCTTATTATTCCTTTTACTTTCGGTTACAATGGTTTAAGAGTCGATATCTCAGCCCTTCTTTGGCGCATGAATTCTTACATTATATAGCCCCTCTCAGTTGATCCTGACCTTCCACCTGTTGATCAGGCAGGTAACTACTCGAGTGTCTGTCCCATCAGCCGCCTTCCCCCACTTTCTGTTAGTTGCAATAATCGAAACCACACTGTTCAGGGGTCATTTCCCATCAATGTGGCTAGGATGTTTGTTGGCGCATTCAATGCGGAGGTGACGTCTTTTCCTTGAATCGCTCCTACACTGTACCCCCGTGCGAGTCCTATTCTACTCGCCTTTTCTTCTGGGAGCGCTTTGGGGCTGCCTTTGATGACGTGTCGTTCTTTCCTTCTAGGCCTTGGGATGCCGAGGACAGAGTCGTCCTCGGCTGCATCTCTAGGCCATTTGGACTTTCGCTGCATGTCCTCGGCAATGACTCTCCTCGACGCGGGCCTTAGGCCCTAATGGAAAGTGGGCCGGGATCACAAATTCTTTGGCCCCACAATAACCCCTCAAAATCCTGCTGTCCGGCTCCTCGGACGAAGATGAGGGTTTTGATGACATCAAGCCTCTGTCATAGCTTGTCAATCCTTGTCATCTATCAGTTCCAGAGACTCTTCATCTGCCCGAGACACGTTCTTGGAGCCTTAGTAGGTGAAACGTGTCTTCATTAAATGCGGGCGGCTCTGTGCTTCCCACGTTCAACAGTGCGATGGTAATCTAATGGTGGAGATTTCCTTACCTTTATGGGCGGGAAAATTCGCGCAGTTACGTTTGATGGGAGGTATAAATAATTTTTAGAACTGATTTGTCTCTTCACTTTCGCACTTGAGAGTTCTAGCACACATATCCTGGGTTCCGTCAAATTTCCATCCAAATTCAAGTCTCTCTCTAGCATAAAAAGCCTGTCCGAGGAACTTTTCCTCTTTTCTGTAAGTTTTCTGCTCTCACTAACTCGTGCTTTCTCTCTTCTGGGTTTATTTTTCTCTTGTTCCTCTCATTCTCCCGTCATCCCCTGAGTTTGCTTAGTAGTTCCTAGAGATGGTTAAATTTAAAAAGTTGGTTGAGACCGAAGAAGCGATGGAAAAATTCATCGTCGACTATAGAATACCCCCCAATGTAAGTTTGAGGTACTGCAAGGAAGGAGAGTGGCATCTTAGGAAAAGGACGGGCGAGGTGGTGATTCCCCTTCTCGCCTTTATAGAAGGGGGTATGAGAATCCCCATGGGGCTGGTAATGAGGAGTTACCTTAGGCATTTCCGATTAGCTCCCACCCAGTGCGCTGCTAATGTGTTTAGGATTCTGGGTTGTGTGGCCGCCTTAAACAAAAAAAGGGGCTACGACTAACCCATCATGACGTAAATTGATGCTACAACCTCCAACATTTGAGGGGCAAATCTTACTACATGAAGACGAGAGACGATAGGGTTCGGCTAATCCAGTGCCTCCCCGAGTCCAACAAAGGATTGAACAAGGACTTTCTTATTGTATCCGGGGAGTGGCACGATGGCCTTCCTTGCCCAATTGTAGAGGGAGAACCAGGTGGGGTGTAGAGAGTAGGAGGGAGCCAATCTTTTGCGCTATCTTAATTTTGTGTGGTTCGGTTACTAACTATGAACATGCCTTTTTTTGCAGATCCACACACCTTTCACCGACACTTTCATCTGATCAACCGGGTGGATTTAGAGATCGTTCTCAAGGCGGCGGTTTTTGTAAACGACGAGGATGGCCAAATCAGAGCTGCTCACAAAATCTTAGGTTACAATCCCATCTAGAAGTCATTTGCCGCCCCAAAGCACGTGATTAGGGCTAACAATTCTCAGTTTCAGAAAATCACTGTAGTCGAGCACGGGTTTTTGATCTCTGAAGGATTTCTTGTCCCGGAGGGCATCCCATTGGCGGGCTCTTCCCCGTCTCACCAAGCAGTGGAGAACGAAGGTGATTTGGGTCTGTTCGAAGAGGGGTTCGGGATATTTGACCAAGCTGACCCATCCGAGGATCCTTCCGGTGACTTGGGTGACCCTGACTTGTCCGAAGCGGGAACTGTTGTCAGTGGGAACATCCTCTCGGGCAGAGATGGGTCTTAAGAGAAAGCCCCCGACCAGCTTGTTCGACCTCATTGAGGGTCAGCCGGGGAAGGGTGCACAGAGAAAATCGCAATCCAATGTTCCAACTCCCCCACCCCAGCCCCAGCCTGTCCAGAATAGGTCTTCTCCTTCCAGATCGCAGCCACAAACTCCCCGCCCCAAACTTCCTGCTCCTCCCCAATCAACTCTGCCTCCTCGGCCTGAGCCCACCGACCCAAAGAGAAAGAGGAGTCCCAAGGGTAAGGAACCAATGGATGGGGGGAAATCCCAATCCTCTCGAGAGGAGGACGAAAACCCACGAGCTTAAAAACAGTTAAAGATCGGGCATCAAGGCCTGGGGAAAGGGATCGATGCCTAATCCGCGCTGAGTGCTTGGCTTCCTGCGCCAATGCTCCATGGGGAGCCATTGATGGAAGATGCATCCATGAGGAACCTTGGAGACGGCGAAGGCGCTTATGCGGCCGACGCGTTAGAGAGGACCCTGCTGCTTCCCATTGATATGAAAGAGTTGAAGAATATGAGAATGTAGGAGGTTTTCCTTAGCGTGAAGAGGTACCCTGGGTATGGTAAGGCTCCTAAAACCTATGACTCCGTCGACTCTTGCTCCTAGATTCTCGTTCATAATGTGTTTGTCTCAATTGGCAGGCTGTCCAGGCCACTTATAGTCTGGAGGAAGAAGCTAAGGGGCAGAGTAAGTCTGCAGAACTTGAGCGTAATAAACGTATACAGGCTGCGCAAACCCTCAAAAATTCTGAGGCTGACCTCGCAAAGGCCAGGGAGGACTTAAAGGAGGTGACTAGGGCCAGGGATAGTGCTGAGGCAGGTTTGACCGGTGCCCAAAAATAGGCCAAGGATCTGACGAGGCGCCTACTTGCTGCCGAGGAGCAATTGGAGATCTCCAAGGAGCAGATCAGTGATTTAAAGAAGAAACTGATCGAGGCAAAGAATGCTAAGGGCGTGGCAGAATAGGCCAGGGACGAAACTGTGAGGGCTAAGACAGAAGCTAGGTTTGCCAAGACGGAGGCCGAAACTTCCAAGGACAAGGCCGAGGAGGAGGCTTACGATGCGGGGGTGGCTGAAACCCAAACCATCCTTAAAGCTCAAATCCCTGGTGTATGCAGGCTATACTACTCCTAGGTTTGGAATGAGGCCCTCAAACGAGCTGGGGTGGAGGCTTCGTCCGACTTATGGAAGGCGGAAAACGTGTTTTATCCTCTGACAATCTACGAGACCGCCTCCGCCAACTCAGAGACTGTGAGCGCTCCACAGGAGATTAAGGCTGCTCAGCCGGAAGTTGCTCAGCTCGTTCTGACTCCTGACGAGCCGACTAAGGGAGGAGAGCTTCATGGAGTGACAGAAACACCTGGAGGTTTGAATCTTGAGGTGTCTTAAGAGGCTGCCAAGTCCACAGTCAGTGCTCAGGTCTCTGACGTCGAGGAGCCGGCCCTCTTGGTTCAGCCCCTTCAGGCCATTCCCCTTGCTGATGTCTTCGAGGGCCTTGAGGCTAACACTGCTCGGCCTCCCCAGAAAGGGGATGTCTCTCAGGGTCTTGAGGCTAGTCATGCTCAGCCTCCCCAGGAAGTGGCCAAAACAAAATTGAAGAAGTAGGAGTCTTGGCCAACTTTTGTATTTGTTTCTAGTTTAATTGTTAATTAGTTTCCTTTTTGTTTTGAGGACCTTGGAGTTTGCTTGTAATTAAACTCTTTGACCACATGTATGAAATTCTTTTCTTCCTTTTTCCTTTAAATTACATGTTCGTTGCCCTTGCTGATATTTACTATTGTTGCGAATCTCATGGTTTTTGAACTAGTTATCTTAACATGTATGAATGGTTGTGCATATGATATATTTGGGATCACATCCCAGAATTCTAACTTACCCACGCCCATGGGGCGTTGAATTTGTATCTAGACATACTTCTGGGGAACTAAAGGCATCATCCGAGGTGCCGAGCATGTTGTTAGGCTGTGTCTAGTACTTAGATTTTCTTGGAGTATCTAGTTTCCCCATAGGTTTGAGTTCGAGGACCATGCAAGATCTTGGTTTTGTCTAGCACTTTCTTTTTGTAGTAATTGGTTTCCCTATAAGTTTGAGTCCGAAGACCATACAAAACCTTGGTTCTGTCCAAAACTTAGACTTTCCTAAAGTAGTTGGTTTCCCCATAGGTTTGAGTCCGAGAACCATACAAGACCTTGATTCTGTCCAAAACTTAAACTTTCTTGAAGTAGTTGGTTTCCCAATAGGTTTGAGTCCGAGAACCATGCAAAACCTTGATTCTGTCCAAAACTTAGATTTTCTTGAAGTAGCTGATTTCCCCATAGGTTTGAGTCCGAGGACCATGCAAGACCTTAGTTCTGTCCAAAACTTATATTTTTTGAAGTAGTTGGTTTCCCCATAGGTTTGAGTCCGAGGACCATACAAGACCTTGGTTCTGTCCAAAACTTAGATTTTCTTGAAGTAGTTGGTTTCCCCATAGGTTTGAGTCTGAGGACCATGCAAGACCTTGGTTCAGTCCAAAACTTATATTTTTTGAAGTAGTTGGTTTTCCCATAGGTTTGAGTCCGAGGACCATGCAAGACCTTGGTTCAGTCCAAAACTTAGATTTTCTTGATGTAGTTGGTTTCCCCATAGGTTTGAGTCCGAGGACCATGCAAGACCTTGGTTCTGTCCAAAACTTATATTTTTTGAAGTAGTTGGTTTCCCCATAGGTTTGAGTTTGAGGACCATGCAAGACCTTGATTCTGTCCAACACTTATACGAATTCGATGAGTTGGGCTACTGGACCCGCGAGGATTAGCCCCTTGACAAAGGTGTGGGGCATAGACTTGATGTTAGAAGCCCCTAGAACTGCCCGTGCCACTGGCACTTCGAAGTGTAGCCCTAGGTTGGAGCTGAGTTAAGGTAACAACCAAACAAGGGCTTGATCCTACCATGACTAACCGCCGTCTGCGCCAACGCACAAGCCTCCCCACAGACGGCGCCAATTGTAAGGACTCAATTTATAGCTATCCCAAATTGGTATATTGGGTTCGAACGTTAAAGGCCCAAACAATAAATTTGTAGAGAGTGGGCTAAAAGGTTAGGCCATGGTCACCAGATAGTGGTTAGTCATGGTATTCATGGCGGTCGCACAGAGGTGAACTGAGTCTGTCCAAGAAGACTTTCTCTCTGGCACGGCCTGAGCGGCTCTGGTCATTGGACCTCGTCCGATGAGTTTAATGTTCTTATTATTCCTTTTACTTTCAGTTACAATGGTTCAAGAGTCGATACCTTATCCCTTCTTTGGCGCATGAATTCTCACATTATATAGCCCCTCTCAGTTGATCCTGACCTTCCACCTGTTGATCAGGCAGGTAACTACTCGAGTGCCTGTCCCATCAGCCGCCTTCCCCCACTTTCTGTTAGTTACAATAACCGAAGCCACACTGTTCAGGGGTCTTTTCCCATCAATGTGGCTAGGACGTTTGTTGGCGTATTCAATGTAGAGGTGACGTCTTTTCCTTGAACCGCTCCCACACTGTACCCCCGTGCGAGTCCTATTCTACTCGCCTTTTCTTTTGGGAGCGCTTTGGGGGCTTCCTAATGGAATTTGTGGTCCTGGCCCACTTTCCATTAGGGCCCAAGGCCCGCGCCGAGGAAAGTCGTTGCCGAAGACATGCAGCGAAAGTCCAAATAGCCTAGAGATGCAGCCGAGGATGACCCTGTCCTTGGCATTCCAAGGCCTAGGAGGGAAGAACGACACGTCATCAAAGGCAGCCCCCAAAGTGCTCCCAAAAGAAAAGGCGAGTAGAATGGGACTCGCATGGGGGTACAGGTGGTTCAAGAAAAAGACGTCACCTCCGCATTGAATGCGCCAACAAAAGTCCTAGCCACATTGATAGGAAAAGACCCCTAAACAGTGTGGCTTCGGTTATTACAACTAACAGAAAGTAGGGGGAGGCGGCTGATGGGACAGGCACTCGAGTAGTTACCTGCCTGATCAACAGATGGAAAGTCAGGATCAACTGAGAGGGGCTATATAATGTAAGAATTCATACGCCAAAAGGGGGGCTGGACCGATTGTAACCAAAAGTGAAAGGAATAATAAGAACATTAAGCTCATCGGACGAGGTCCAAGGACAAATTTAGTTCACCTTTGTGCGATTATCATGAACACCATGGCTAACCACTATCCGGTGACCAAGGCCTAGCCTTTTAGCCCACTTTCTACAAATTTTATTGTTTGAGCCCTTAACGTTCAAACCCAATAAACCAATTTGGGGTCGTTACAAATCGAGTCCTTACAATTGGCGCCGTCTGTGGGAAGGCTTGTACGTTGGCACAGGCGGTGGTAGGATCAAACTCCTATCAAACAAGGGTCTGCGAAAGCCCCTCCATCATTTCTCAACAGCACGCTATAGTTACAAGGGTCTGTGAAAGCCCCTCAATCATTTCCAGCAGTACGTTGTTGTTGCCCTAATATAAAGTTCCACTAGGGGCTACACTTTGAAGCACCAGTGACACGGGCAGTTCTAGGGGCTTCCAACATCAAGTCAACGCCCCGCACCTCAGTCGAAGGGCTAATCCTCGAGTCATTGAGAAAATATAAGTTTTTGACAGAACTAAGGTCTTGCATGGTCCTCGGACTCAAACCTATGGGGAAACCAACTACTTTGAGAAAAAATATAAGTTTTGGACAGAATCAAGGTCTTATATGGTCCTCGGACTCAAACCTATGGGGAAACCAATTGCTTTGAGAGAAAATATAAGTTTTGGACAAAACCAAAGTCTTGTTTGGTCCTCGGACTCAAACCTATGGGGAAACAAACTACTTTGAAAAAAAAATATAAGTTTTGGATAGAACCAAGGTCTTGCATGGTTCTCGGACTCAAACCTATGGGGAAACCAACTACTTTGAGAAAATATAAGTTTTGAACAGAACCAAGGTCTTACATGGTCCTCAGATTCAAACCTATAGGGAAACCAACTACTTTGAGAAAATATAAGTTTTGGACAGAACCAAGGTCTTGCATGATCCTCGGACTCAAACCTATGGGGAAACCAACTACTTTGAAAAAAAAATATAAGTTTTGGACAGAACCAAGGTCTTGCATGGTCCTCGGACTCAAACCTATGGGGAAACCAACTACTTTGAAAAAAAAATATAAGTTTTGGACAGAACCAAGGTTTTGTATGGTCCTCGGACTCAAACCTATGGGAAAACCAACTACTTTGAAAAAAAAATATAAATTTTGGACAGAACCAAGGTCTTACATGGTCCTCGGACTCAAACCTATGGTGAAACCAACTACTTTGAGAAAATATAAGTTTTGAACAGAACCAAGGTCTTGCATGGTCCTTGGACTCAAACCTATGGGGAAACCAACTACTTTGAGAAAAATTATAAGTTTTGGACAAAATTAGGGTCTTGCATGGTCCTCGGACTCAAACCTATGGGGAAACCAACTACTTTGAGAAAAAATATAAGTTTTGGACAGAACTAAGGTCTTGCATGGTCCTCGGACTCAAATTTATGGGGAAACCAACTACTTTGAAAAAAAATATAAGTTTTGGACAGAACCAAGGTCTTGTATGGTTCTCGGACTCAAACCTATAGAGAAACTAACTACTTTGAAAACAAAATTTAAGTTTTGGACAGAACCAAAATCTTGTATGGTCCTCGAACTCAAACCTATGGGGAAACCAACTATTTTGAGAAAATATAAGTTTTGGACAGAACCAAGGTCTTGCATAGTCCTCGGACTCAAACCTATGGGGAAACCAACTACTTTGAGAAAAAATATAAGTTTTGGATAGAACCAAGGTCTTGCATGGTCCTCGGACTCAAACATATGGGGAAACCAACTACCTTGAGAAAAAATATAAGTTTTGGACAGAACCAAGGTCTTGCATGGTCCTCGGACTTAAACTTATGGGGAAACCAACTACTTTGAGAAAAAAAATATAAGTTTTGGACAGAACCAAGGTCTTGCATAGTCCTCGGACTCAAACCTATGGGGAAACCGACTACTTTGAGAAAATATAAGTTTTGGACAGAACCAATGTCTTGTATGGTCCTCGGACTCAAACCCATGGGGAAACTAGATACTCCAAGAAAATCTAAGTACCGGACACGGCCCAACAACGCACAAGGCACCTCAGATGATGCCTTTAGTTCCCCAGGAGTATGTTTAGATACAAATTCAACGCCCCATGGGCGCGGGTAAGTTAGAATTTTGGGATGTGATCCCAAATATATCATATGCGCAACCATTCATACATATTAAGATAACTAGTTCAAAAACCATGAGATTCACAACAATAATAAATATCGGCAAGGGCAACGAACATGTAATTTAAAGGAAAAAGGAAGAAAAGAATTTCATACATGTGGTCAAAGAGTTTAATTACAAGCAAACTCTAAAGTCCTCAAAATAAAAGGGAAACTAATTAATATTTAAACTAAAAACAAATGCAAAAGTTGGCCAAAACTTCTACTTCTTCAATTTCGTTTTGGCCACTTTTTGGGCTAAGCAAGATTATCCTCGGGACCCTGAGAGACATCCCCTTCCTGGGAGGGCTGAGCAGGATTAGTCTCGATGCCCACGGAGACATCAACAAGGGGAATGGCTTGAAAGTACTGAACCAAGAGGGCCGGCTCCTCGGCATCAGTGATCCGAGCACTGACTGTGGACTTGGCAGCTTCCTGGGACACCTCAAGAGTCGGACCTCCAGGTATTTCTGGCGCTCCATGAAGCTCTCCTTCCTTAGTCGGCTCGTCCGGAGTGAGAACGACCTGAGTAGCTTCCGGCCGAGCAGCCTCAGTCTCCTGCGGAGCGCTCACAGTCTCTGAGTTGGTGGAGGCGGTCTCGCAGATGGCCGGAGGATAAAACAGGCTCTCCGCCTTCCACAAGTCGGATGAAGCCTCCACCCCAGCTCGTTTGAGAGCCTCATTCCAAACTTGGGAGCAGTATAGCCTGCATACACCAGGGATTTGAGTTTTAAGGATGGCCTGGGTTTCAGCCACCCCCGCATCATAAGCCTCCTCCTCGGCCTTGTCCTTAGTAGTTTCGGTCTCAGTCTTGATAAACTCAGCCTCTGTCTTGGCCCTCACGGCCTCATCCCTGGCCCATTCCGTCACGCCCTTAGCATTGTCTGCCTCGATCAGTTTCTTCTTTAAATCACTGATCTGCTCCTTAGCAGTCTCCAATTGCTCTTCGGCAGCAAATAGGCACCTCGTCTATTCCTTGGCCTGTTTTTGGGCACCAGTCAAACCTGCCTCAGCACTATCCCTGGCTCTGGTTACCTCCTTTAAGTCCTCCCTGGCCTTCGCGAGGCCAGCCTCGGAATTTTTGAGGGTTCGCGTAGCCTCTATACGTTTATTGCGCTCAAGCTCTGCGGTCTTACTCTGCCTCTTAGCTTCTTCCTCCATCCTATAGGTGGCCTAGACAACCTATCAATTAAGACAAACACATTATGAATAAGAATCTAGGAGCAAGATTCGACGGAGTTATAGATTTTAGGAGCCTTACCATACCCAGGTACCTCTTCGCGCTGAGGAAAACCTCCTGCATCCTCATGTTTTTCAACTCTTCCATATCAGTGGGAAGCAGCAGGGCCCTCTCTAACGCGTCGGCTACATAAGCACCTTCGCCGTCTCCAAGGTTCCTCATGGATGCATTTTCCATCAATGGCTCCCCGTGGAGCATTGGGGCAGGAAGCCAAGCACTCGGCACGGATTGGGCATCGACCCCTTTCCCCTAGCCTTGATGCCCGATCTTTAACTGTTTTTGAGCTCGCGGGGCTTCGTCCTACTCTCGAGAGGATTGGGATTTCCTCCCATCCATTGGTTCCTTACCCTTGGGACTCTTCTTTCTCTTTGGGTCGGCGGGCTCAGGCCGATGAGGCAGAGCTGATTGGGGAGGAGCAGGAAGTTTGGGGCCTGGAGATTGTGGCTGCAACCTGGAAGGAGAAGACCTATTCTGGATAGGCTGGGGCTGGGGTGGGGGAGTTGGAACATTGGATTGCAACTTTCCCTGTGCACCCTTCCCCGGCTGACCCTCAATGAGGTCGAATAAGCTGGTCGGGGGCTTTCTCTTAAGACCCATCTCCGCCCGAGAGGATGTTCCCACTAACAACAATTCCACTTCGGACAAGTCAGGGTCACCTAGGTCACTGGGAGGATCCTCGGATGGGTCAGTTTGGTCAAATACCCCAAATCCCTCTTCGGACAGACCCAAATCACCTTCGTCCTCTGCTGCTTGGTGAGAGGGAGAAGAGCCCGTCAACGGGATGCCTTCCGGGATAGGAGATCCTTCAGAGATCAAAAACCCATACTCGACTACAGTGATTTTCTGAAGCCGAGGATCGTTAGCTCTAATCACGTGCTTTGGGGCGGCAAATGACTTCTGGATGGGATCGTACCCTAAGATTTTGTGAGCGACTCTGACTTGACCATCCTCGTCATTTACAAAAACCGCCGCTTAGAGAACAGTCTCCAAATCCACCCGGTTGACCAGATGAAAGTGCCGGTGAAAGGCGTGTGGATCTGTAAAAAAAAAAAAAAAAGGGGCATGTTCATAGTTAGTAACCGAACCACACAAAATTAAGACGGTGCAAAAGATTGGCCCCCTCCTACTCTCTACACCCCACCTGGTTCTCCCTCCACAATTGGGCAAGGAAGGCCATTGTGCCACTCCCCAGATACAATAAGAAAGTCCTTGTTCAATCCTTTGTTGGACTCGGGGAGGCATTGGATTAGCCGAACCCTATCGTCTCTTGTATTCATGTAGTAGGATTTGCCCCTCAAATGTTGGAGGTTGTAGCACCAATTTACATCATAATGGGTTAGTCTTAGCGCCATTTTTTCGTTTAAGGCATCTGCACAACCCAGAATCCTAAACACATTAGCAGCGCACTGGGTGGGAGTTAATCGGAAATGCCTAAGGTAACTCCTCATTACCGACCCCATAGGGATTCTCATACCCCCCTCTATGAAAGCAAGAAGGGGAATTACCACCTCGCCCGTCTTTCTCTTAAAATGCCACTCCCCCTCCTTGCAGTATCTCAAACTTATGTTGGGGGGTATCCTATAGTCGGTGATAAACTTTTCCATCGCCTCTTCAGTCTCAACCAACTTTTTTAATTTAACCATCTCTAGGAACTACTAAACAGACTCAAGGGATGACGAGAGAGGGAGAGGAACAAGAGAAAAATAAACCCAGAAGAGGAAAAGCACGAGTTAGTGAGAGCAGAAAACTTACAGAAAGGAGGAAAGGTTCCTCGGACAGGCTTTTTATGCTGGAGATAGACTTGAATTTGGATGGAAGTTTGACTGAACCCAGGATATGTGCGCTAGAACTCTTAAGTGCGAAAGTAAAGAGACAAACCAGTTCTAAAAATTATTTATACCTCCCATCAAAAGTAACTGCGTGAATTTTCCCGCCCATAAAGGTAAGGAAATCTCCACCGTTAGATTACCATCGCGTCGTTGAACATGGGAAGCACAAAGCCGCCCGCATTTAATGAAGACACGTTTGACCTACCAAGGCTCTAAGAACATGTCTCGGGCAGATGAAGAGTCTCTGGAACTGATAAATGACAAGGAGTGACAAGCTATGATAGAGGCTTGATGTCATCAAAACCCTCATCTCCGTCCGAGGATCCGGACAGCAGGATTTTGAGGGACTATTGTGGGGCCAGAGAATTTGTGGTCCCGGCCCACTTTCCATTAGGGCCCAAGGCCCGCGCCGAGGAGAGTCGTTGCCGAGGACATGCAGCGAAAGTCCAAATGGCCTAGAGATGCAGCCGAGGATGACCCTGTCCTCGGCATCCCAAGGCCTAGAAGGGAAGAACGACACGTCATCAAAGGCAGCCCCCAAAGTGCTCCCAGAAGAAAAGGCGAGTAGAATGAGACTCGCACAGGGGTACAGTGTGAGAGTGATTCAAGGAAAAGACGTCACCTCTGCATTTAATGTGCCAACAAACGTCCTAGCCACATTGATGGGAAAAGACCCCTAAACAGTGTGGCTTCGGTTATTGCAACTAACAGAAAATGGGGGGAGGCGGCTGATGGGACAGGCACTCGAGTAGTTACTTGCCTGATCAACAGATGGAAGGTCAGGATCAACTGAGAGGGGCTATATAATGTAAGAATTCATACGCCAAAAGGGGGGCTGGACCGATTGTAACCAAGAGTGAAAGGAATAATAAGAACATTAAGCTCATCGGACGAGGTCCAAGGGCAAATTTAGTTCACCTTTGTGCGATTATCATGAACACCATGGCTAACCACTATTCGGTGACCAAGGCCTAGCCTTTTAGCCCACTCTCTACAAATTTTATTGTTTGGGCCCTTAACGTTCGAATCCAATAAACCAATTTGGGGTCATTACAAATCGAGTCCTTACATATAATTTTTTCTCTAAATTTTATTATAGATAATTTGTTCTCTCTAAAATTAATCAATTTATAAAATTAATTTCTATTTCTCTATCTTTACAAATATATAATTTTATTATTTTTGGTGTTTTTGATTGATATTATACTTTTTGATATGGTCCATATTCTTTTAATTATTGTTATTATATATTATATTTTCTTAATTTCTTTTGGTAGAACTAAAATTTTTAAGTTTTAAATTTATTATTCAATGCAAGGTTGAAGTGTCCAATTTAAAACTTAAAGAACCATAAGTCATTTTCATCAACTTTAAGGTATAGAGACAATAAAGATAATTTTATTTATTTTTTAGTTTATACTCACCCAAAATGGATCGAACTAGGTGTTTATTATCTTTATCTCTTAAAATTAATGAAAATGACATATGGTTCACTAGGTAGGAGCGGAACTGGACCTTTCAACCTAGTCTTGAATACTGCAGTAGCATACGATTATGAATACAATGGTGAAATAAGATTTTTTTTGGTGAGTATAAACAAAATAAATAAATAAATAGTGACTTCGCCCAAGGTATTCATAGTACATGTATTTTTATTATTATTATTATAATTAACATTTAGGTTCAAGAATATATATTTTCTCCAAAAATAAAAAGGTTCAAGAATGTATAAAATCATGGTAGTAAAAAGTGATTATTTTATCATGATTGGTAAGTTACAATTAGTTTTGAGAATATATAAAGACATAATACATTATTGTATACATTAATAAATTTCTCTTTTTAAGGATGAAAAGAAAATGATGACATGACCGCTAATGTAACTCAACATAAATGTAGTAATAATAAATGATACTCTTCATCTTTTATATATTTTTACTATATAAATTATATATAGATAAATAAAAGACTTTATTTGAGTTGCCTACCTTTGGTTTGGCTAATTACAACTTACCTACCTGTGGTTTGTCTGGAATTTAAGTTGCCTATCCATGGTTTGAAATTTGACAATTTATCCATGGTTTGAAAGTTTGAAATTTGACAATTTACCCACCTAAGATTAGCTCAGTTAGAGTTTTGTAACTCACTTCTGTTAAAAATGAGGCTAAATAAATATTTTTGCTCAATTTTATGTTTCTCTCCTCTCAAAACATAAAAAAACATAAAAGAATAAGAGGAAATAAGATCAAAAAGTGAGAGTTTTGAAAAAATTAACAAACATTACCACTATAAAACTAATCAGTAGTTTGGATTTTCTTTTTTTTTATCAAGGCACCGTTTATGACTAAAATTTTATCAAGCATCCAACTTTGAGAAGAAAACATTCAAAAGACATTTTAATCCCAAGTCCTAATTTAAAAGATATTTATAAAAATAAAATAAATAAATAATCTAGTCGGTGGGTTCATCAAACTCTTCACACGAAATTGACTTAGGATTCCTTTTTCCCAACTCCACTGGCCATTATATATACAACCTCTTTGGTTAGCTTTCAATCGCAAAAAATTCTGAGTCTAGGAACAATTAGTAGCAATTAGACGAGCGAGAAACATGTTAGAAAGATAGATTTGCAGGCGAATCTTAAGAACATGGAACGGTCTCTCTGCGCCAATGGTTGCGGCTTTTATGGATCTGTGGAAACACAAAACCTGTTCTCCAAGTGCTACAAAGATTTTCAAAAGCAATAACTCCTCAAGACAGCCAAAGAAGACAAGGAACCGCAACAAGTTTTAATGAAGATGGATCTTTCACCATGCACTAATGTTGCAGTTTCTTTGGAATGGCAGACACAAGGAACATGTGCTCAAATTGCTAATGTTTTTTTTTTTTTTTCAATTTTTACCAAACCATCATTTTTTTGATCTTGTTTTCTCTTATTCTTTTATCTTTTTTATGTTTTGAGAGGAGAGAGACATAAAATGAAGCAAAAATACATATTTAGCCTCATTTTTTCTAGAGGTGGGTTATGGAACCGTAACTGAACTAACCTTATGTGGGTAAAGTGTTAAATTTCAAATCACGAATAGACAACTTAAATTTCAGCCAAACCACAAGTGAGCAAATTGTAATTAACCCTAAATTATATATAGATAAATAAGAGACTTTATTTGATATCAATTTGTCAGGATGGCTACAAAATTGAAGATTTAATAACAAAGATAGGAATTCATCCTTGAATCAAAAAAGATAATAAAATACTCAAGAAAAAAAAAATAAAGAACCAAAATTTCTTTTTGACCGAGTGACAGGTGAAATTTTTAAATTTTAGAGGGAGCTTTTTTATTTCTAACAGAATTTTTTTATTAAAAAAAAAAAGTTACATTCATAAGATTCCCATCACATTCATTAACAAATTTTACAACAAATTATAGAGCATGTAAAGATTTAAATAATCCATTTGGTTTGTAGCAGTCTTCAATAAATGCTCCATGCATCCACAGCCCCACCTTTTTTTGCACTCCACCCACCCCCCCCCCCCCCCCCGATGCCTGGCTTGTAGTGAGCTATAGCCTATAGTAATTCATCAGGTTAAAATATCAAAGACATGTAATTTTAATGAATAGACAGTTTTAAAATATAAAAAATTGCAATTTTTTATTCCTGTAGGACCATGATTTCAGGGCAACTCAAGTGAAACATGACTATGGACTAAATTGTCACATAATATTGCTTCAACGACTATGTTGTGACTTGTGACTTTTTTCTCTTTTTTTATTATAAGTAAAATTGATCTATTAAAAAAATCAAAAAACTTCATGTCCATGATGATGAACACACAGTTCAAAAAATTACAAAGCAAAAGCTAAGGAAATTGTGAAACTCAAAAACAGAGGTACATCTATGTTGTGACTTGTGAGTACAACATTCATTAAACAGTCCTGTTATGTACATGAATAACAAGTAACTTACATCCATTTAGAGACATCTTACTCTGCTGCTTCCAACTTCATCTTCCTGCTAACATAATCCAGGTATCCCTGCTCAAAATGCCAGCATATGAGACAGCTCTGAATTCAGAATAACTGCTCTGAAAATACCTTCAAACTAACTGTTCAAATATTGCATAACTATTCTCAGATTTAGTCTATTTAAGACTTCAAAAGATCTTTAACTTTTCAGAATGTTGAAAGTTCTATAGGCAAGATACCCCCAAATAATAATAATAATAATAATAATTACTATGGCCTGCTTTCTTACTGCCAGCGTTATTCCGTCTTTTTTACTTTCAGTAATCAAACTTCGTACATTTTAGTCACCTTTTGCCTATATTACGATTTATAAATTTTTTAATATGTAAATCTCTAATCCTACCAGGGTAAATCTTGAATGTATTACAATTTAAATAGACATTAATATCTAGATCTCTAATCATACCAGTTTGTTGTCTGATAGCACATGGATGAGTACATTGTGCTTAACTTAATATAACAATTGGAGTCCATTGCATTTTACATTGATGAATTCCGTGTTAAATATGTAAAGCACAGTGAATCATTTGAATTTTTGATGGAATGTATAGAAGAATGAATATTACCTGGAGTATTCCCACAGCAGCAAACTTGTCAATTATCGTCTTTGACTGGACTGGATGTAAATTCAAAGGCTTTAATAGTAATTCCACATTCTGCAAAATAGTAACACGAACTCTAAGACTCTTTGACATTTAATAATAAGAACACAGATAACCAGATGTAAATTGAGATTGAGATGCATAAATCATTATAATTTGCCAAATCTAGCTTTTGCAGTTCATCCAACATTTCCCGGGCAAAGGCCAAGTTTCCAGTAGCTAAGCTACCCAAACAATGAAATTGATATTTTCAACATTCTGGAAAGGAAAATCACAGAACTCATATAGTAATCATAATATTATCTTTGACTGGGGTTCTATTGGTGTCGGCGAAGATGGGCTACGCCTGGAGTCGTCGGAAACCAATCCGAAAATAGGAAGAGAATGGTTTCAATGTTTCAGACAAAGTGAGTTACCGTTCAGAATGGTTTCAATGTTTCGGACGAAGTGGTCAAAGTGGGTAGAGAGTTTACAGACCCAATTATACTAATTTATGATAAGTAGTAAATGGGTTTCTTTTGATTTTTTTTTTTTTTTGATTTTTTGATTTTAACTAGATAGTCGGGTGAGGGAAGATTTCAATTATGTAGAACTTTATTAGAAATACCAATAAATACTAGTCGAATTGCAAAATTATAATAATTTGTTGATATGATTCAACTTGGGACTTTTAGACATTTATAGTAGATATTTTTTTTAATATATAATAACCTTTTTTCCGAAATTTTTCTTTAGTTATGGTCCGTTTAGATTGAAGGAGAGAGAAAGGGGAGTAGAGTAGAGTAGATTTAGTTCAAAAATAGTTTATTTTTAGCCAACTCTACTCTACTCCTCTCCACTCCCCCTTCTTCCCCCCTCTATCCAAAAGTATGTGGCATTTAGTACCCCTTTGGTTCAGCATTTGAAGTCCAAAAAGCACTTTTTCAAAAACGCCAGCCCAAAAACAGTGTTTGGTAAATATAAAACGCAACTTTTTGGTAAAAGTTGCGTTTTATATTTGTGAAGGAATGCGCGTTTGAGTTTATGGAGGAATATCTGTCCATTTTGTTAAAAGTTGGTGCGCGTTTAAGGTATCCGTTGGGGGTTGAGTTTGCAATTACGTAATTGCCCTTCAATAAACTTTGCCCTTCTCTCTTCTCCCTCATATTTTTGCTCCTCTGTTACAGACCAACACCGGTCAAGAAAATATCAACCAAATACAAACACAGCACCACCCAACAATCACCGGTCTACCACCACAACTCATTTCAACATTTGATAATCCAAACACAAAATCAACAAAATCAAACCAATTTTACACAATTTTACAAAGAAACCCAATAATGAAATCAGAACAAAAAAAAAAAAAAAAAAAAAAAACGAGCTGACCCATTTCCGCTGCATGTCGTTGGCAGTGGGGAAGAGATCAAGCAACAGTGGAGAGGAAGACAGGCAGCGGTGAAGGCAGAGATCAAGCACCGATCTGACCCATTCCTCCCTTTTGGATTTCCCCTCTATCTTCATTTGATGAGAATCAAATGGTGTGGTGTGTGTAACCTTTAAGTTTGTGTGTTTTGATGGGATAGAGGGAAAGAATCTTGCAGACGAAGAGCTAAGAGAAAAAAAAAAAAAAAAAGGAAGAAGGAGAGCTTCGTGGGACGTTCTGGAACAAGGAAGAAGTGATATGGAAAAGAAAGTAAAGAAGGAAAAAAGGAAAAAGAGTGAATAAAAAAGTAGTAGGTTAGTGGGTGTAAAAAAGAGTACGTGTGTGGACTGGAAAAAAAGAGGAGAAAAAAAAAAAAAAAAAAAAAAAAAAAAAGAAGAAGAAGAAGAAGAAGGAAATGCGGTCAGTGGGTGGAGGAGAAAAAAAATGAAAAAGAAGGAAATGTTGTCACAATATTTTCACAATAAATGTTAAGTAGTAAGTTATTATTAGTTAATACTTGTGAGAAAAAAATAATTTTTTTAGAAAGAGAAAAAAATAATTGTAATAGTACGTGTAAATTAAAATCAGTATCAATTTTTATCACAATACTCTCACAATAAATTTTAAATGGTAGGTTATTATTAGTTAATATTGGTAAAAAAAATAATTTCAAAATATTGATTTAAGTATAAAATAAACTCCCTTGTATATATATTGTCCTTTTTGGTAATTTATCCCTCAAACTGCCACTTTTATAAGTGCTAGCCAAACACTTAACTTTTTCAAAAAGCACTTTTTACCAGCTTTTACCAAACACTCAGCTTTTTTAAAATGCACTTTTTGAAAACTCCACTTTTTCATTATACACTTTTACAAAAAGTTGAACCAAACTCACCCTTAGATATATTTAAATGCATTTCTTTTCTTTTCATTTTTTTAGACTATATGATTTTCCCCCCTCATTTATAAGGTTTAGAGGTATTATGGTAATTTTAAAGCTCTTAAAGGTATTTTTGTCATTTTGAATGTTTTGCGGTATTTTTTTCATTTTAAATATTTGAGATATATTTTTTTTTATGTAAATATTTTACCTATATATATATAAGGGCGTAGCCAAGAAATTTTACTTAAGGGGCCGAATAGTAGTATTAATACATTAACCATAGTTCATATTAAATACAAAACTATTAACTTTGATATATTATCATATTCTTAAATATTAATGAACATGCAAAATTATATAATTTATTATAGACAAATACAAAAAAAAAAAAAAAAAATCCAATAAAGAACATTTCTCATCAAAATTATGCCCAACAATCTTTCATGGAATAAAGATAGCAATACAAAAAAGTGAACAACAAAATATTAAATACCCATATGCATATCAACACACACACACACACAGTGGCAAAAGATAGAAACAAAAAAATATTAATGGTAAAAGAATAATGATGAGAGAGAGAGAGAGAGAGAGAGAGAGAGAGGCAAATGCACTTGCATATTCACTTCTTCAAAGAGTCAAGAAGATGACGTTGTACCTGGACAAAAAAATGGATTAATAGTTTTGGTTGAGATAAGAGTTTGTGTTGAGAAGAAAGAAAACGAGGGCATTGGGTTGGCACTAACTGCAGTTCCAATGAAGCACTGTAGGTACCTAAAGATGAAAAGAAAAATTGAAATTATGTTAGGAAATGGGTTGTCAATGAAGCTGGAGTGTGGATTATTATTCATTGGATTAATTATAATTTTTTTGGACAATTGAAAAGATCAATCGTTAGTCATTATCCTTTGGACTAACCATAAATCTTAGAAACAATTGGGGTGGACCAGTAATAAAGTTTTGGACAATTGAGGAGGCTAGCTATAAATCCATTAGACTAACTAGAAATCTTAGAAATAATTTGGGGGGGGGGGGGGGGGGGGGGGGAGACCTCTATATATATATAGACACACACACATACACATTCATACACAATTAGATAAATAGACTGGATTTTACCTTAAATAATTGGATTGGGGTGAGTTGGGTTTGAACCATACCTATTTTGTTAAATGAATAATAATAAGTAAAAGATATTTAAGCATCGAACCCATTCATAACCCAAACTTATTGTTAGGGTTTTCACAACATTTTGTATTCATAACATTTTAATTGTTATTTGCTATATATTATTGACATTGAGTAAAACGTAAAAATTCATTTAGAAGGAATTAATGAAATCGTATGTGTTCACAAAATATATAAAATTTAATAAAATTATCAAATGCTCATGATAAGGGGTTTAAACTTTTCACAGTCTTAGTGCAGAGCCTTGTAGCTTAGTGGAGTTGATTGGTTCTCTTTATGATGAGAATCATAGTTCAAATTCTCCTCACCCACTTCTAACAATTAAATTATTTTTTAAACAAGTAAAATCTTGTGGATGAGACACTATTAATGTACACTCAATGTGCTACACATTTCTCACCATAAACATGATTCTCATTTGCGGGATCTACATTTATGTAAGAGGAAAGTGAATAATTTTGTCTAGCAAAACATTAAAGAAATTGTGTTCTTTTAAAAGTTTTCATTACAACACATTCATCTTTTAATTTCAACAAAAGTACAAGGAGAAGTAATAATGAATTCTCCTGAAATCATTAATTACTAGCCTGCTTGGGATTACTTATTTTTATTGGTTTATTTTGTTAAAAAAAATAAATTCAATATAAGTACAATTGTACTTAAACAGGTCGAACTTTTAAAAGTTATATATATAAGCTGACAATAAAAATAAACGAGATTTTAAACTTGTTCAAACTCAAGTTACGAACGACACATTCACACCTCTTATGTCAAACACAAAGAAGCGTACATGTGATGTAATAAGCTTTTTCATTTTATGGGACAATTTGATTGTTGGCAATGATAAAGTATAGAAGGTTGTTAGAGTCTTTTTTGGGCCCATACATGTGTCATGTTTTAATGCATCAGTGATTAAGTTTTGAGTTCTTTCAGGGAGTTGAGATCAGAACTCTTGTCAATGGGACATTTGTTGGGCATTACCATTGTATTTCATAATGTAATTAGTAGGTGAAATAGAATAGTAAATGATGTGAAATAGGTTTGTTAATGTGTAATAGGCTGTAGGCCTTAGGCCCACATTTTTTACTTGTATAGTACATATATTTGTACCATACAATACTTATACTGCACACTCTATCTCTTATATAAAGACACTCATGTATATTTTTTTACTTGTGAAATACAATATTATTCATTTAGTATTTCTAATAAGATTTTTTTTCTTATAAAAATAAGTGAGCAAGGAATAAATATACGAAAGTAGAATACAACAAATGTTATAAAAAAAAAGTAGAATACAACAAAAATAATATTCATAATAAAAGAGAGTTAAATGATAATTTATAAGACTTGTAGTTTGTTTGAATAACTTTTGCATTTGAGACCATATTAGGCATTGAATAGAGGAATCAATGAGAAGAAAGTTAGCAATGAAGCATTCAACAGCATGGCAACAAAGAGATTGCAATCCTGAGATGTTAAAGAAACACGAAAAAGAACATGGGGGTAGCTTTCAGCAAGGCTAGATAAATGTAATCAGCAAGACAAGAATAGTATATTCAGCAAGATCAAAGTAATACGTTCTGCAAGGCTGAAATAATGAATTTAGCACAGATAAAAATGTTATTTCCATATTCATTTGGACATGAATTTTGTGTTCAACAACAAAAATTCCATGTTCAGTACGGGGGTGAAATCCTGCAATAAGACAAAGTTACTAGCCTCAAAATTGAAAATCAGAGTAAAAGGGAAGATGGGTTAGTAAGGAAAGAATAGAACTTTAAGACTGTGCATGTCAAGGATCATATGAGAGAATGGTTTTTGAAGTTGGCTGGTGGAAGAAGTGATAGGGAAAGATGTATTTGAGGAGACACAAGGGTGAAATACGCCTTCTGATTTTTCTCTCTATTGCTCACTCCTAGAACAGGAAGAGCATAGAACAGGAAGCTCAATTTAATTTCAAATTGTGGGCCTGCTCAAAATTTTCACATGCAGATGAGCACGTGTTTATAAGACTTAAGTTTTCTCATTATTTCTCAAGGAGCTGAAAACAGATAATTGAGGAGAAACCATAAAAATCAATTGAATAAATTAAATGATTGATAACCATCTACTTCCAGTTTTATTGTTGTACATGATAAAAAGGAGAAAGAATATCAAGCTCGGCACGTTTTTTTGCTGCTCTTCTGAAGGGCTTCCTATTTCGCCACCATAAGCGTTCAATCCCACTGCTAAAACTATGACTATGATCTGTAATTGAAAGCATCTTTTGCGTTGGACTAGGCTCAGCTTCTCTCAATTTCTTTGTATGTTTAGGAGGTGTTTTAGGCTCTACAAACTTGACACTAATTGATCTGTCAAGGCAATAAAGGGAAAAAAGTTACTAAAGATGAAAAGATACATATATTGAAACAGATATTATGGCCCAAACAGATGACAGAAGTAAGAAATATATAATTTCTTCTCACTCCCAAGTTTTATGAAAAAATTTACATATAATTTATCACCAACAGAACAAAAGTCAATCTGGCAAGATTTTATCACTCCCAGCACTTTCCTCCCAATAATAATCACTTAAAGAGAGATTTTCATTTTATCATATGTTCTTTAAATGCTCGTTTGGAAGAGATTATTCCATAAACCATCATCAAACATGCGTTTTCAGCTCTGTATTTTGTGCGTACCGACTAAATTACATTCCCAAACCCAAAATAAGGCCTCAAGCAAACAGCAAAATACAATATATATGCAATTACAATCTACATGGAAGGAATTTTATCTCAACTTCAAGCTTACCTATCAAGATTGACTGAAGGTGTTGCAGACAAGTCTTGTTGTTGAGGCTTACAAGCAGGACAGATGTAGACCTTTGGTGGGGAAAATAAGTTAATGCAATCAAAATGGTACCAATCATCACATTGATCACAAGCAATCATTGCTCTCTGATCATATGGCTTTCGACAAATACAATGAAGCATATTTCGTTCTCGTAGTAACTGCACCAACCAAACACTAGCTGATCAATGAAATGCCGAGGAAAATATTTTTCTTTTTTTCAAGTTAAGCAAAGATAAGTAGTTTTGTTGGGGGGGGGGGGGGGGGGGATCAAGGCAAATTTTCACCTTCCATGATAAGTTCAAAAACTTTATCTTAGCTGAGATCTCCAGAATCAGTTGCAACCTGTACATAAAACAAAAGAGCTAATGAGAGAGTGAGTATGAGAAATTTATAGAATCTTCCTGGCACGTTCTGCCTACTGCAAGCCAATACACTTCACTTCTGAAAGTCTTTGCCTATAGTGATCTTCAGGTGGAATGCTCGTAGATGATGATTTTGTTCATCATCCATGTCACAGTACTGCAAAATTGCTTTTGTCAAGAAATAAAGTTTTAAATCAAGTTCTGTCAAACAAATACAAATTTTAAAGAGAGATTTTCTACATCCCAGAAAGCATCTTCTCTGTCCAGCTCACTTTTGAGGAAGGTTAATTAATGCACTGACACTTTAGGTCATTTTTGTTCTTTCAAAGACGTTCACATCAATTAGTGCTGTGACCTTCTTTACAAGGAGTAGTAAATATTGAACTCTCGAATTATGACAAGGGCCTATGTAGAACAGATGAAATTGGATAGTAAAGCACACCATGTTGAAGTGTGCCAATAATAGAAATGCAGTCCTTCGACGAAGAAGTATTTGTAACCATATTTCAGTCTTACAGGAACATTGTCTTCAACAAATTCTTCTTAACAAAATGAAAACCCAGATATGCTAAGAAATACAACAGCAACCCAATGATATCTTATAGTAATACTTGAGCATCTATAATAGATGGATTGCTAAACAATTACTTAGAGATATATAAGAACTAAGAGTGAAAGAAAGATTTTCCTGGATTGACTGCCCATACCAACCACCTCTAGTTTCTTACTATATCTCCATCACCTAATAAGGAGTTGTAACTAGTCATCACGACTTACCCAAAAAGAGGGAAGATAGTCCTCACAAACCCAAATCAATCATTATTCTCCAGCCCTAGCTAAGCTTCCTACTCAACTTTCAATATGTTTTTGTTTATGTTTCCTTCCCTAAAACAAGAATTTTTGGTCTCTTCATAGAATTAGAGACACAAGGCAGAAGCCAGTTGACATGCAACACATCATGAATTTTGTAGGGGTAACATTGGCATTAAATCATGTTAGGTTCTTGTGGAAACGGTTTTCTGTTTCTTTTTTTATTCCCTCTTTATTTGGTAATTCTCAAGAACTGAAAAATATCAATTTTAATAATCAATGGACACTCTTGGAAGATGCGATCCCCATGTGAACTATCCCACTTTTATAACTAATAAAAGTGAAAAAGTGCTAGAGAATTCAAAAGCAAATAATCCATATTAAGAATGTAGAATAGTCCCAAAAGACAAGTAAACGAGTACTAACGGTCGATAAAACACACCTCTTTCAAATGCTGCTGAATCTGTTGGATCTTGGGCTTTTGTAAACCCCCTAATAATCTATTGACTTTGAATCTCCATGAGTATCTTGCTAATGCCAGCTCAAGGTTGCGATTAGCTTGATGATCATACAGACCTGCCACTTCAATGGCCTGTGCAACAAAACCATTTCCAATAAGGAAGAATGTACAAATGCATGGCAATATAACAGTTAACGCTGAAAGGATAACAATTTTATTAGATTGGAAGCTATTGCATTTTATGCTAACTAACAGCATTCATAGCAATAAAAATTTAAAGAAAATTATGCACTAAGGAAATATGTCAAATCCAGCAGAGAGAGATCAATCTAGGTTCTCAATAAAAAGAGTAGAATACAACAACCAAATGCTTCTACAGCATAATATATCAACAGTATATAATGCCAGCCTTGGCATGTACCTTAACAGCAGTAATTAATTTTTCAGAGACCACACTGAGATCTTTATCAAGATAAGCTAAAGAAAAATTGACTATTTTTGTCAAGAAAGTTCTGCCTGCCATAGCTTGATCCACAAGTTGTTCCAATATAACTCTTTCCTCAATCCTGTAGAGCAGTTATCAATAAAACAAAACATTCACATGCAGGAATTTGATAACCCATCAAATAATCTTCAATAAAAACCCAACCAAAAGCATGCACCTATTTCATTGGAGAACCATTCTTTTTTACAACTGTCAAATATCCATAGTAGTTACGAAAGTGCAATTGGATAAGCATGAGGTAAAACAATCCACGAGCCTAACAAGTGAGGCAAAAACCAAATTACATAACATAAGAAAACCAAAATCCAAACATAAAGTGGACCAGGCAAGCCATCCTTGGTTAATATATGAATCAATTGAAGAGGAAGAGAAGACACCCAGTTTACAGGGCACATCGTCAAGCTCGGTTTTGGTTGCAAACCAACCTGCTCAGTTTTAGGAGTACCATGAAATCAAGCTAACTTAGAAGTCTATTAGTGAAAATTCATATTTCATATGTAGTAGCAGCAATTCCACTGCTGAAAAGGTTATTATTGTTATTAAATAGGCTGGTAACAAACTACTAGACATCAGTGTTTGTCTTAAAATTTCACAACCCAAGGTCTCAGCCATCCCACTTCTCTGATTGATCAGCCACACTACATACTTCTCTAACCTTAGCTGCTAGCACTGAATCAGTTTGAATAGAAAAGCATCTCCATCCAAATCCCAGATCAGTTCTTGCTATTCCTACTACTACCACCTTAGTTTTGGAATCATACAATCCAGCACAGTTAAATTGTCTATGAATAATGAGAACAAACTAAGATTTTTGAATGGCTTGAATTTTTAAAAAATGTACAAAATGATTTCTTTCACCACCACATTTCTTTTAACTTTGATATGTAGTCTTCAGGGAATGCATTCAAACTACAAATGTTGGAGCCGAATCTTCACAAGTTTTCTTGGTCTCAACATCCTGATTAGGAGTTTTCTCACATTTTCCTTGTTCATTGTTCTCACTTTTCAATCAAATCTCTCTATCCAACATCTTACCCCTACTTTTCAAAAGAAATCTGCAGTAGCATTTGAGCTTTGCTGGTAAACAACAGTACTAACCTTCAACTATTTATGCAGAAAAACATGCATTTTATGAGACACTTATCAAGGAAATAAATCGCGGTGCTAGATAACCTATTTCATAAAATAAACTTCACCAGCATGATTTTTAGTAGTCCAATAATGATTATGTAGATTTCCATTCTAAAATTGCTAATGGAAATTGCAAGTGCAGGCTACATTCAATGTCTAGACATAGGGGAAAAACAGAGAGAGAGCAAGAGAGAGAGAGAAAGAGAGGCTTAAGAAACAAAAGAATGTCCCTAATGCTCACCCATAGCAGAAGAAAAGGAACAAAAGTACAACTGAACCTAAATATGCAAATAGTTCTAGGTCTAAGTACTATATTCAATTGCTCCAAAAGTGTTTTCCACTATCTTTAAGGGTCCGGTAGTGCACAACCTAATGTAATATTGTTTCACCACAGGTACCTTGGGGTTGAGGCAAAGGGACTTGTTAAAAAGCATTAGCAATATGGAAACATCTTGTCAAAGTGTGGAAAACAACATTTGCTAAAGGATAGGAAATACTGACCTCGAATTTCAGATAATGCATAAAGCTATTAATAAATTTGAGCAGGCTAAGACATAGGAGTGATAATATAGACATTGCAATTCGTTGCATGTTTAATGGCACGAACTCCTTGAAAAACTATATTACAATTGAATTATAAGATCATGAAAAAGGCATGAAATATGCAAGGAGAGAAAATATGGAAGGTATTTTTTTTCCAAACTTGATGCATTTGTTACATCCCCACAGAGTTGATAGTCAATGTGTTTACAATGACACAAAGTGAAAAAAATCTATCAGAGTTTTGCTTGATAAAACTATACAAAATTGACATTGTACCTAAAAATGAAGCAAAACATATCTAAGAAATTCAGGGTCACGCCATAGGATAGTATAGACTGGTTGGATGAGAAGAGTCAAACCAAGGAGAGCATTTATCCAAACGTATAGAAGATTAAAAAAAAAAAAAAAAAACTACAGATATCTATCTAGCACAATTAATAAAAAACTAAAGGATGGAGCTTATTCTAAAAAAGGACGAGAAGGATTCCTCTTATAAATCACAATAAGGAAAAAAAACATCAGTGATTAGATTCCTTGTTGTAAACTCTCTTCTCACAAAAAGACTATTATTGAATACTTTCCAGAGGAAAATAAGCACTTTGACAAAGGATTTAAGCTTCCATAGGTCAGCCCACATTTAAGAACTGTATCTCAGAGTTCTGATGCTTCCAATATAAGCATTCAATATGGAGAAGCCAGTAGGATCGGTTGACGGTAAAGATACTTGACTGATTCATGGGGCCTAATCGGATTAACTGCACTTCCAAACCTAGGAGTTAGCTACTTCTAAATAATAGAGTTGGCTATATGAGATGCATATCAATTCCTCACTAATGCACAATTTCATTGTGTGGTAGCTTGGTCATTAAAATCACAAGCCCTTGTAATATGTGGATAATATCCCCCAGACACATTGTATCTTACATTAAGCCAAAAGTCATAGTTATTAGAAATTGAGTTCCTATTTCCTACTAGCCATTTAGCTTCTGTGAGAACAGATAATCCCATTGCTTTTTCTTTTTTTTGATAAATAAATAATTTCATTAAAAATTAAGAAAGTTGCTACCCCAGTACACAAGCTTGACTCAAGTACAATTTTCTTTTTACTTCTTATTTAACATGAAACCTTCCTAGAAAGTAGTGTGAATCTACACCCAAACTCTGCTTGAAGATGTGAAAGTAATGTTTCTGATTTCCATGGGTTGGTAAGGAGCCGTTGTATCAATATTATAGTTGCAAGTTCGATGCATATACATATATACAATTTTTAAAAGTCTTTTTTGTCTTTTGAGATGTAATGAAAAGTTATTTATGAAGTGAAGTTGGGTTTTTGGAGTTAGCGAATGACCTGTCTAATTTAAATTTGAACAGGGGTGCACCTTGTGACATTTACTTTTCAAGGTTTTCAGGTCCTTAATAACAGATGAAATTTCTCTCGGGCATGTGTAGTCAAGTTTATTGTTTGTGAACTCTCTCGAACTAGTTTGAATGATGCTACAAAAGATTTTTAGTCCTTCAGCTTCTCAATGCCCCCCCACCCCCCAAAAAAAAGCTTTCAACAATTACTTTTCATCTACTAAATCAATTCTTAAAATACACCCACATCTAGTTTTATGAGAAAAATAATATCATGATCTGAATACAATATTAAGCGAGTCCTAAACCCACATTGTTTATCTTCATGATTGCGAAGCTTGGAGAGGGGTTGGTATTGGGGTATTTATGTTAGAATACCAAAAATTTTATGAATCTTGAACATAATTTTTATTGCTGAGACAATCAATCTGTTATTTTCCCCATTTAATTAGAGTATTGGGATGGGTACTAGCAGTTTTCTTCCAATCAATCTTTGTTTCTCTAAGTTGTGAAGAGTGTTATGGCCATGTATTTTGTGGCTTGAGAACTTAAGTGACATATAGTGCCAACCTGAATCACAGCTAAAGTTCATAACAAAAACCTGGCTATAGCTAAATTGGAACTTTTGCATTGGATTACAGAAGGTATTCTTCTTTTTCTCATCAACTATGATGTTTATACAGAAAGTTGTATTTAGGCAAGTTCTTAAATGGACAAATGTCTATGGATATTATTTACTTGAGGACAAGCATAACAAGAGACAGTTCTTTAAGTACTTGAAAGGTTTGTCATTTCCTCCAACTTGAAGGAGACATTGTGTCTCATCCTAAATCGATCCACTGGAGAGCTATTTGTAATGCAGATTAAGCCGAGTCTCGGTCTATGTGACCTCATTAATGTGCAAAAAAGGAGCTTCAAGTTTACCTTTGTGTAAAGGGCCGATCAAAGGATTTTTTTTTAAGGTTTCACAAAAAATTTGCTTGACTGCCCATGAAGCTTGAGATGCTTACAGCTCATAACCTTCTGTAGAATTTAGAAGTGGGTTAACCTATTAAATGCTTATTTTTATTTTCTGACTATCCTTTCTACTTGCCTAAGACTGACTTGAAATTGGAGCTCTCCTGTTAATGCTTGTCTTGTAATCTAATGGCAAAAAGTGTGACTCATAACTACTTTGAAGATTTAGTTTGAGCTTTAAAGAATTGGCTATAAAATGCAGATAGAGGATCCTAAAGGATAGAAAGATAATTTTAAACTCGAAAACTTAAGGAATAAAAGAGTTATAACAGACGCTACAGTTGCTATCCCAACAATAATGAAGTCATGGCCCTGCCATCCTCACTATATCAAATGTTCCTAATTAATAGAGAAAGAACAAAAATATTAAAGACCTGTGCTTTTAGATTACATTTTTGAAAATTAGCTTTTCAACCAATTAAATAGGAACTATATTCTTCCAAAGATACAACCAAAGGCATTAAAATGCACAGCCATTTTAATTTTTGGTTAGCATCTTAAATGGCTAGCTAACCTAGAAAACTATTATATAGACCATTTAGGTGTGATGCTGTAATGCAAATCATTTACAATTTATCTGAAACAATCTTGTACACAGCCAAACAAATTCGAAGTACCTTCTAAAATTCAAAATGATACACATTTTCTACAAAAGTCAGGATTCTATGCAATTGATGTACATAATTTTTTTAATTAAGAAACCAATCAAGTCCAAACGAAAAAATAAAACTAGGAAACAACTGCAAGATTTTCCCTCACCACGGTAAGGTCACATGCAAAACTGAGCAGAAATTATGCGTCTCAATTTGACAAATCAGATCAAAAAACACAAAATCATACAAATGAAAACATGACTAAACTCACATCCAAGGAAATCTGGGGCTTACCAGTGACTTTAACCATCCCAGTCAACTGCATTAACCGAAAAAAGATCAATTAAACAAAAATGAAAATAGTTATCTTACAAATAATATTTTTTTAAATCTGATACCCATCGCCATTGGGTAAAAGACGCAAATGAAACAATGGTACTAAAAAGGGAAACATACCTTGGCATCAAATGCAAAAGATGACAGAGGAGAAACAGTTTCAATGTAATTTTTTGATTGAGGCATATTCATTCAGAGCTCATCAAAATGTCCTTGGTTTCATCAAAAATCTTTGGGGCAGCAAAAGCAAAAAAATAGCCTAAAAAGCATGGTGGTTGGGCCAACTAGCCAACTCATGCAGGACCTAGATGTGTCATGAGGAGACTGATATTCTTCTTCTTCTGCTTCCAAATCATCAGATCCATAAAATGGCAACTCGCTCCAGTAATCCACATCATCATCACTATCATCATGTCCAGCAGTTAGAAGGGGCAAGTTAGGTATACCAGATTCTTGAGGACAGATGCACTCTACGTGGACCCCCCACCTTGTGGCTTTTAGTGTCTTAATACATCCACGCTGGCTAATAGAATATGTAACCTTAACACGATTCTGGTCGGTTGGATTTGATTCATTCAATTTCTGCTGCAGAAACCTTTGACGTGGAGAATATAATAGCAGAAGATTATAAGCATTTTGAATTACAGGCACAGGCAACCATTCATCTTTTATACAACCATTGATGGAAATGTAAGTGTAAACAAAGCAATTATATGAATACTCATCGAGTCCAAAAGCAATATAGAGAGCCAATTTTGGAAATTTGCGACCAACCCAGAACGATATGGAATTATTTTCAACACTTTGATGATTGAACCATGGAATCTCAGTTCCCGATACCCAAAGCATACGATATTCAGGAATATAATTGGAGAACTGTGATATGTCCCCATCTTCAGATTCGGATTCAGATTGAGCACCCTCAGTTTCAGATGGGAAGTAATCGGTGAACTGTGGATCCATTAATTCATTGCTTCTTGCACTACCACATACTCCATTCCGTAAAATCCCCACAATTTCTATTACCTGCATTGCAATTACAAAATTCAACATTTTTCATTTACCAAATCTCGTAAAGCATTTAGAAAAAGTAAGAAAAATTGTTTCTTTATAACTTAACGAAAGAGAGACCTGATTCAATACCCCACTTGGTGATTCGTTATCCAACAACGGGCAATTTCTTGCATAAACCCAACTTATCGATAGTGGAAGTCCTTGAATTTCACGAAGGTGCTTGAAATTGTCAATTAAAAGTTCTTTTAATCTAGGAAATCTGCTAATGCTTTCGGGGATGGTAATAATATTGGTACAACCTAGATCTATCACTTCCAATGTGGGGAAGTAATCAGGCTTCATCAAAAGATCTAATTCAATTATGGTTTTAGACCACCGGAGTTGCAGGCGTGTCATGTTCAGAAACCCATAACCGGAGGAGCTATCAAAAAAATTGCATGTCGGTCTCAATTTGGCAGTAGGAGTAAACAACAACTCCCGAAGCTGTTGCAATTTATAAATGCAATCTGGAAGATCCCGAAGGCTTTGGCAATCATAAAGGGTTAATCTCTCAAGATCTTCAAGAGATGTCAACATGAGGTTGTTTGGAATATTTTGAAGTTTTTTGCAATAATCAAGATTCCACGTTTTAAGCTTATGAAGAAATTCACCGTTCTCGTGAATCTTAACTAAATTTTCACAATAGGAAAGGTCCAATATCTCCAAGTTTGGGGTGCATAATTCAGGTAATTTGGTTATAAATTTACAACCACTGAGATTGAGATGTTTCATATTTTCTAACTGGAACTCCTGTAGAAAAATAAATAAATAACTTCAACAAACTTTAGAATAAAAATTTAATAAAATCTTAATTAAAAAAATATTAGTAATTGTACCTGCTTGCATAACTTTTCCAACCCAATGCGACTATATGGCATATCGAGCCCAACAAGTTGTCGAGGACAATATTTGGATGGCAAGCGAAAAGGATATTTACGCCAATAAAGAATCTTTATCCCGTTGGGAAGATATTGAATTGCTTCACAAATATGTAAGTTATCGACAAGAAGTATCTTGAGATTTCCCATCTTTTTGAAAACATCGGGGTGTAGTTGCACATTTAGTAGTTCAGGTGAATACAACATTATACCTCGAATTTCGTCCGTCCCCTAATCGGATAAAGAGTCAAGTAAACCATAATTCACAATAGAATTTACCAAAAACAAAAAGTATAATAATTTTGAAATTTCAGCAAAAATGAGACTAATAAAATTCATATTTTATGCAATATTAAAAAGAAAAAATATAAAACTTTTACCTATTGAATTTTTTTATTTTTTTGAGAAAATAGAAGAAAAAGAACTTATACCTTATTTCCAAGTAGTACTTCAAGACCATCTTCATGATGCCATAACCTGCTACGTTTTTCAAGAATACGTGATTCTTGTCGAACAACTTCTCTACCCATTTGTTGTATCAGGTCATGCATTAACAGTATATCATGATCCACAATAATGAGACACTTATCAACAAGTCTTTGAATACCATAACCTGGATGTGAATCTCTAGCATTTAGTATATTTACAACATAATCCTTCTTCCATCCCTTGAAGAAACATGCAATATCAAGGAAAATATCTTGTACTATTTCCTCTAGTCCATCATAACTTACTCTAAGTACTTTTTGAATGTCTTCATTGGGAATTTTCATATACTTATCTAATGTAATTTCCCATGCCTGTTTAGTTCTTTCACACAAATCACAAGCTATTATTATAAGAGCTATTGGAAGGCCTTGGGCATATCGTATAACTTGGTTTGTAAGTTCTGAATAATCTTTATCGGGTTTCTTTCCAAGGAAGGCATGCTTTTCAAAGAGTTGAAGAGCTTCATGGTTCTCTAATTTCTTGGCCTCATAAGTTGTACAAACTTTTCCAAGAGTAGCTAAAAATTGTGGATTTGTTGTTGTTGTTATAATGACTCTACTTCCTGAAACAAACCAATTACAATCTCCAAGCAAATTTTTTATTCTTCCCAATGTATCCACATCATCAAGAATTAAAAGAACCTTTTTACAACGAAGTCCCTTTTTTATCAAATTGATTCCTTCGGATATGCTGTGAATTTTCAAATTTTCATCCCCTAAAATCTCTTTAAGAAGTTGACCTTGTAGTTTGATAATGCCATCCTTTGTCTCCGAAGTTTCTCTAACATTCTCTAAAAAAATGCTTCTATCAAAATGATTAGCAATTCTCTTATAAATTGCTTTTGCAATTGTAGTCTTACCTATTCCAGAAAGGCCATGAATCACTACCATGCGAAATTCATTTAACTCAATACTTAAAAGCAATTCTACGGCCTTGGCACGAGGTTTTACTCCAACAAGGCGTTCGCCAACAGATACTGGCGTGCATTTTAATATAGTTCTTGGTATATCTTCAACAATTTTTTGGATAAATTCAGATTCAGTGACGCTGCAAACCATAAAGTAAAAGAAACATTTAATGAGTTGGACTAGTTACAAATATTAACATGAAATGAACTAAATTCAAGATGCCTAGTTCTGTGTCTTACTGCTTACACTTTAAGATATTATTAATTAAATTAAATGACATATAATTCAAATATTTGAGTAGTATCTTTAAATTTTGTACATTCTTTTTTGCTTAGAAATTAATTATAGACATTTTAGCAAGTAACTGAGTTGGACTAGTTGCAAATTTTAATATGAAATGAACTAAATTCAAGATGCTTAGTTCTGTGACTTACTACTTACACTTAATATATTATTAATTAAAGTAAATGATATCTAATCAAATATTTTAGCAGTATCATTAAATTGGGTAGTACATCATGAAATTTTGCAAAAAATAAAGGATATGGTTGTAGAAATAGTAACATGTTTCTGCTTGTTCTATACTTGATTATGATCAGACTCTACCAAATCAAACCTCGACCTAATGTATTTTTACTCTCTATTAGATAATTTATAATTTAATTTTTTTATTGACCTATATTATATTGTATACTAATGTTATATTAGATTTTCGATATTGTACATAAAAGAACTAATGACATTACTCATCATGGCTTGCACATTTCAAATATAAATATTTTCAGTGACAAGTTGACTACTAACATCATGTGTTTTTTTCCCCCATAAGTTCATGTAGGGACTGGGTTTGAGCACTTCTTCTATTAGATGAATGGACTCGGCCCAACTAGAAATACAATAAATTTATAGAGAATGTGTTTAAGAACTGGGCCTTAGTGAGGGTTACAACACCTGGACATGGTTATGAGTGGAACAAATGGCAAGGACGTTGACTGAAGTATGAAATTATGTCCTCAGCTCTCATCCGAGGAGCTTATTGTTCTTATTATTTCTTCAGTGCTTTGTTACAAAGGTTCCAAAGATCATACAAATTACTCCCGTGTTTTCTCCTTTTTCCTCTTTTTCTTCCCCCCCCCCCCCCACACCCTTTACTGGAGGATTTCTCATATTATATACCCCCTTCCGTTTGATCTTGGCCCTCCATCTGTTGATCATGCAGGTCACTACTTGAGTGCTTGTCCCATCAGCTACCTTCCCAGACCTTCTGTGCGTTGCATCAACCAAGACAAAACTGTTCAGGGGTCATTTCCTTATTAATGCGGCCAGAACGTTAGTTGTGGGCATTTAATGCGGAGATGACAGTTTCTCCTTGAATTGCTCCTCCATCATGCTCTCCTGGATGTCCTACTGTACTTGTCCTTTTTCTTGGGATGCTCTGGGAGGCTACCTTCGATGGCGTGCCGTTCTTCCCTTCTAAGATCTTGGTTGGCCGAGGACAGGGTTGTCCTCGGCGATGTTTCTTGGCAATTTGGGCTTTCTTCGTTCGTCCTCGGGCATTTCTTCCTCCTCGGCGTGGGTCTTGGGCTTAGTATAAGATGGGCCGGGGTTGCCAAATTCTTTGATCCCACAATAGCCTCTCAAAATCCTGTTGTCCAGCTCTTCAGATGAAGAGGAGGATTTTGATGTCCTCGGGCCTTTATCATGGCTTGTCAAGTCTTGTCCTCCATCAGTGCCAGAGCCTTTTCACTTATCTAAGGCGCATTCTTGGTGCTTCAGTAAACAAAGCACGTCCTCATTAAATTTTGGCGGCTCTGTGCTCTCCACGTTCAACGATGTGATGGTAATCTAACGGTGGGGATTTTTTCAACTTTATGGGCGGGTAAAACCCGCACGGTTATTTTTAATTGGAGGTATAAATACCCATTTGAACTGATTTGCCTCCTTACTTTTACACTTAAGAGTTCTTGCACACATATCCTGAGTTTGATCAAATCTCCAGCCAAACTCACGTCTCTTTTCAGCATAAAAAGCCTGTCTGAGGAGCTTTTCCTCATTTCTGTAAGTTTTCTTCTCCCTCTAACTCACATTTTCTCTCTTCTAAGTTTTTTTTCCTCTTATTCCTCTCTTTCTTTTGTCCTTCCCTGAGTCTTTTAGCCGTTTCTAGGGATGGGTAAGTTAAAAAAGTTGGTTGAGTTCGAAGAGGCAATGGAAAAATTCGTTACCGATTATAGGATACCCCAATATGTAGGTTTGAGGTACTGTGAAGAAGGGGAGTGGCATTTTAGGAGGCAAGAGGTTGAAGTAGTGATTCCCATAATCGCCTTCATAGAAGGTGGTATGAGAATCCCTATGAGGCTGGTGATGAGGGACTACCTTAGGCATTTCCGATTAGCTCCCACCCAGTGCGCCGCCAACGTGTTTAGGATCCTGGGTTGTATGGACGCCTTAAACGAGAAAATGGGGTTGAGGTTAACCCATCACGACGTAAACTGGTGCTACAACCTCCAACACCTAAAGGGTAAATCCTATTATATGAAGACGAGGGACGATAAGGTTCGGCTTATTTAGTGCCTCCTCAAGACCAGCAAGGGGTTAAATAAGGACTTTCTCATTGTGTCTGGAGAGCGGCACGACGGCCTTCATTGTCCAACAGAGGAGGGGGAACTAGCTGGGGTATTTAGAGTAGGAGAGGGTTAATCTTTTGTGCTATCATAGTTTGCATTGTTCGGTTGCTAATATGAATATGCTTTCTTTTTGCAGATCCACACGCCTTTGAATGACACTTTCACTTGGTTAACCGGGAGGATTTGGAAACCATCTTTAAGGCGAAAGTCTTTGTAAACGAAGCTAACAACCAAGTCAGAGCCGCTCACAAGATCCTCGGGTACAATCCCATCCAGAAATCATTCTCGACTCCGAACTACGTGATCAGAGCTAAAGATCCTCTGCTTCACAGAATCACTGTAGCAGAACATGGGTTCTTGCTTCCCGAAGGATCTCCTGTCCCAGAAGGCATTCCATTGGCAGGCCCTTCTTCATCCCATCAAGTTGCAAAGGCCGAGGGAGGAAAAGTAGAAAGCGAAGAAGAGGTCACTAATTTGGGTCCGCCCGAGGACGAATTTGGTGTATTCGGCCAAGTTAGTCTGTCTGAGGATCCCTCTGGTGACTTAGGTGACCCCAGTTTGACTGAAGTGGATCTCCTATCAGTAGGGGCTTCTTCTCAGGCTGAAATGGGTTTTAAGAGAAAACCTCCAACCAACTTGCTCGACCTAATTGAAGGCCAACCAGGGAAGAACGCGCCGGGGAAGCCACAATCCAAGCTTTCTCCTCCTCCACCCCAACCTCAGCCTGCTTAGACTAGGTCATCTTCCACCCAATCACAGCCATCATCTCCACGGTCTAGACTTTCTCCTCCTTTTCACTCAACTTTGCCTTCTCGGCCCGAGCCTGCCGATCCGAAAAGGAAGAGGGCTTCCAAAGGCAAAGAACCCATGGATGGGGGGAAATCTCGCTCCTCTCGGGAGGAAGATGAAGCCTTACGTGCTTCAAAACAATTAAAAATCGGGCACCAGGGCCAAGAAAAAGAAGTCACCATCCAGTTCGAGCCCCAGGCCTGGCTTCCCACCCCAAAACTCCACGGGGAGCCTTTGATGGACAACGCCTCCCTCAGGGACTTTCGAGGGGGTGAAGGCGCCTATGTGGCCAACGCGTTGGAGAGGTCCCTGCTACTTCCCGCCGATATAGTCGAGCTGGGGAATTTGAGGAGGCAAGAGGTCTTTCTCAGTATCAAGAGGTACTTGGGCATGGTAAGACTTCTAACACTTGTGACTCCATTGATTTTTGTTCCTCGATTTCTAACTTATCGTGTACTTGTTTCAATTGGCAGGCTGTCCAGGCCACTTATAGATTAGAAGAGGATGCTAAGGAACAAAGCAGGTCCCTGGAGCTCGAGCGTGACAAGCGCTTAGATGCTATGCGGACCCTTAAAAACTCCAAGGCCGATCTCTCGAAAGTAAGGGAGGATCTAAAGGAGATGACAAGGGCTAGAGATAGCGCTAAATCAGGCCTAGCTAGCGCTCAAAAGCAGGCCGAAAGCCAGACGAGGCGCCTACTTGAGACTGAGGATCAGTTGAAGATTGCCAAGGAGCAAATCACTGATCTAAAGAAGAAGCTGGCCGAGGCAGAAGGGGCCAAAAACGTCATGGAGTGGGCCAGGGATGAAGCCTTGAGGGCTAAGGCAGAGGCGGAGTTTGCCAGGACGGAGGTTAAGAGCTCCAAAGAGAAAGCCGAGGAGGAGGCTTATGCCTTGGGAGTGGCTAAGACCCAGGCCACTCTCAAGGCTCAAGTACCTGGGGTATGTAGGCTCTACTATTCCCAGGTTTGGAATGAAACCCTTAAACAAGCTAGGGTTGAGGCTTCATCCGATCCGTGGAAGGTGGAGAATGTATACTACCCTCTTGCCATCTGGGAAGCTGCCCCCGCTAGCTCTAAGGCCGAGGTTGCTCCTGAAAAGGCTAAGACTGCTCGGCCTGAAGCTGCTTTGGCCATAACCGCTCCTGACGAGCCAGCCAAGGAGAGTGAGCTTTCTAGGGCGACCGAAACAAATGAAGGCTCGAACCCTGAAGCGTCCCAGAAGACTACGGAGTCTGCAGCTGATGCTTAGGCCTCTCATGCCGAGGAGTCAGCTCTTTCAGTTCAGCCCCTTCAGACTGTTCCCCTAAATGAGGGCTCCAAGGATGGAATCGGGATAAAACTGAAGAAATAGGTCGTCTTGGCTAGCTTCTGTTTTAGTTTTGCCCCTCCCCTTTTTTTTTTTTTGAACATTGGAATCATTGTAATCAGACTTTTAGGTTAAATGTATGAAATTCCTTCTTTTACATTATGTGTTTATTGTTATTATTATTATTATTAGTGTGAATCTCGTGTCTCATGAGTTGGTTGTACTAATGGGTAAAAATAGTTATGTACATACCATAATTGAAATTAGACCTTTAAATTCTAACTCACCGGCATTAAAGGGACACTTAGTTTACGTTTGCTCACATTATTAGGGGGTGGGGGCCGAGTATATGATCCGAGGTACCGAGCATGTACTTAGGCTATATTCGCAACTTGCATGAATGTTTGATCTTGCTAATTTCTTCAAAGGTTGTGGTTTGAGGATCCGCCCAACATTTGGATTCTACTTGCCACTTAAGCTTTTGCTGAAAGTAGTTAGTTTCCCATAGGTTTGAGTCTGAGGACCATACAAGACCTTGGTTCTGTCTAGTACTTAGATTTTTCTTGAAGTAACTAGTTTCTCCATAGGCTTGAGTTCGAGGACCATGCAAGACCATGGTTTTGTCTAGTACTTAGATTTTCTGGAAGTAACTAGTTTCCTCATAGTTTTGAGTCCGAAGACCATGCAAGATCTTGGTTCTGTCTAGTACTTAGATTTTTTTTGAAGTAACTAGTTTTCCTATAGGTTTGAGTCCGAGGACCATGCAAGATCTCGGTTCTGTCTAGTACTAATATTTTTCTGGAAGTAACTAGTTTCCCCATAGGTTTGAGTCTGAGGACCACGCAAGACCTTGGTTCTATCTAGTACTTAGATTTTTCTGGAAGTAACTAGTTTCCCCATAAGTTTGAGTCCGAGGACCATGCAAGACCTTGGTTTTGTCTAGTGCTTAGATTTTTCTTGAAGTAACTAGTTTCCCCATAGGTTTGAGTCCGAGGACCATGCAAGACCTTGATTCTGTCTAGTACTTAGATGGTTGCCAAGATATAAGACATATAATCATAATGGACTTAAAATTTGAATTAGAGAAATGTTTTTGTTAAAAATAATACCTCCTTACGTTATTTACATTCCATGGACGAGGTACAGCTTTTTCATCCAAGTCTTCTAAGTAGTATGCACCTATTCCTGCTACTGAAGTAATTCGGTATGGTCCTTCCCAATTGGGTACCAGCTTTCCCCAAGATGGGTTCTTGGCAGCACCTACAACTTTCCTCAACACTAGGTCCCCTGGTGCTAGTGGTCTTAGCTTCACATTGGCGTCATATCCCTGCTTGAGATTCTGGTGGTAACAGGCCGACTGGATCACTGCCTTTTCTCTTCGTTCATCGATCAAATCTAGGCTCTTCCCTAGTAGTTCATCGTTATTGCTTGGAGTGAAGGAGCTCGTTCTCAGCGTTGGGAAGCTTGCCTCTAGAGGGATAACCACCTCGGCCCCATAGGTCATGGCGAAATGTGTCTCCCTTGTTGATCTTCTAAGACATGCAGCAATGGCCCCAATAAGTCCATAAGACATGCAGCAGCTCTTCTACCCATCTTCCCTTGGCATCATCCAGTCTCTTCTTAAGCCCATTGACTATGACCTTGTTGACAACCTCAGCCTGCCCATTTTCCCGAGGATAAGCTGGAGTTGAGTACCTGTTAATGATCCCCAGTTCGTAGCATATCTTCTGAAGGCTTTGTTGTCAAATTTGAGTCCATTATCTGAAATGAGGGTGCGAGGGACCCCGAATCGTGTAACAATGTTTCTCCAAATGAATTTCTTAACATCCACATCTCTGATGTTAGCCAATGGTTCAACTTCGACCCATTTGGTGAAGTAATCTGTGTCGACCAACAGATATCTCTTATTTCCTGCTGCCTTGGGGAAATGGCTTACAATATCTAAGCCCCACTAGGCAAACGGCCACGGACTGGACAAAAGGTTGAGGACCCCTCCTGGTTAATGAATATTTGGGATAAACCTTTGGCATTGGTCACATTTCTTAACATATTCTAAGGCTTCCTTCTGCATCCTCGGCCACTAATATCCTTGGGTAATGGCTTGGTGCGACAGAGATCTTCCTCTTGTGTGACTCCCACAGATCCCTTTGTGCAGCTCTTCAAGTAGTGATTCTAATGCTTCAAGGTGAATACACAGTAAATATTTCCCAGAATAGGAGCACTTATACAATTTGTGGTCCTCGAACAACTAGAATCGAGGAGTGTTTCTTCGTATTTTTTCAGCCTCTGACTTCTCCTCGGGCAGGATATCATCTTTGAGGAACCTCACTATAGGGTCCATCCTGCTAGGACCCACTCTAACCTCATGGATATGGACCATGCCTGCTGCAACCTCATTTGTTCTATCTAGATGCTCGACAAGAATAATTCGAGGTAGACCCCCTGCCGAGGAGGTAGTAAGCGTGGCCAATGAATCTGCATGGTGTTTCCGCTTCTAGAGACATGTGACAGGCTGAAAAGATCGAAGTCTGATTGCAAGCGTTTGACCTGGCTTAAGTACTCTTGCATCCTCACATCTCTGTCTTCCAACTTTCCCTTTACCTGGCCCACTACCAATCTCGAGTCCGAGAACATCTCTATTACTTTTCCTCCCATTTTCTGTACCATGGCCATTTCTTGTAACAAGGCCTCATACTCGGCTTCGTGATTCGTGGCCAGAAACCAAAGTCTCAGGGATTTCTCTATGATAGTCTTCTCAGGAGATACTAGGACTAGCCCCACTCTAGACCCTCTCTGATTTGCTGCACCATCAATGTATACTTTCCAACATGGGGGTCCTGGCATAGAGATTGCCCCAACCCATTTTCCATCCATGTTTCACTCCTCTGCTACTATTTCTACTGGTGGTTCAGCAAATTCGGCCACCAAGTCAGCTAGGACCTGGCCCTTTATGGAAATCCAAGGCATATACTTGATGTCAAAAGCTCCCAGAATTATGCTCCATATGGCAATCCTTCCAGTGTAATTAGCAGTCCGAAGTACGGACTTTAAGGGTAGTTGGGTTAGAACAACCACTGTGTGAGTTTGGAAATAATGGGGAAGCTTTCGCGGAGCATGGACCACAGCTAGTATGGCTTTCTCCAAGGGTAAGTATCTGACTAACCTCGGCTTCGTGAAGCGACTTGCTCATGTAATAGATTGGCTTTTGAAGGCCATTGTCATCTCGTATTAGCATCAAGCTCACAGCATGAGGGGCAACATCAATATATGCGTATAGGACTTCATCGGCCTCAGGACCAAACATGATGGGTGGCCGGGATAGGTATTCCTTGAGTTGCTGGAAGGCCACAATACAGTCCTCGGACCACTCAAATCCTTTCCACTTGTTGATCAAGAGATAGAATGGTCTGCATCTATCTGCTAAACTGGAAATGAATCGATTCAGGGCTACAATCATTCTAGTAAGCTTTGGACCTTCTTGGCATTTTGCGGTGGTTTTAAATCATTAATAGCCTTGATCTGGTCAGGGTTAACCTCAATTCCCCTATAAGTGACCATGTAGCCTAAAAACTTGCCTGATCACACGCTAAATGAGCATTTGGAAGCATTTAGGCGTAGTTTGTGCTTCCTTATGACATCAAAGGTGTTGCCGAGGTCTCCTAAATGCTCGGACACCACTTTACTCTTTACCACCATGTCATCAACATAGATTTCGATACTCTTGCCCAACTGTGGCTCGAACATTCTCGTCATCATCCTTTGATAAGTGGACCTTGCGTTCTTTTGACTGAACGGCATTACCTTGTAGGGGTAGTTCCCGGTAGGTGTCACGAAGGCCGTCTTCTCCTGATCCTCCAGGGCTAGTGGTATTTGATGATAGCCTTGAAAGGCATCTAAGAAACTCATCCAAGGATGACCCACTGTTGTGTCCACCAGCTGGTCTATACGAGACATGAGGAACGGGTCTTTTGGGCATGCTTTATTTAGGTCCGTGAAGTCTATACAAACCTGCCATTTTCCACTTTTCTTCTTGACCATCATGGTGTTGGCCAACCATTCGAGGTAAAAAACCTCTTTGATAGCCCCTGCACGCCTGAACTTTGCCACTTCGTCCCTAATCGCATCGACATGCTCTCTTGATGAGCGACAGGGTGGCTGCTTCTTGGGAGTGATGGATGGGTTGATATTGAGGTGGTGACAGATAAAGGCTGGATCAATCCCGGGAGTATCACAGGCATCCCATGCAAATACACCAATATTTCTTTTCAGAAACTCAATTAACTCCTCCTTCTCCTGAAGAGGCAGCTGAGCCCCTACCCGAAAGAATTTCTCCGTATCATCACCAATGACCACCTTCTTTAGATCCTCGCATTTTGCCTCCTCGGCAACTGTATCAGGAGGCGACACCGGGGCTTTGATTGCTATAAGTTCTTTTCAGTAGAGGTCGAGGATTTACATCGAGCCGATATGAGATGGCACACATTACCTTGCCGTGGTTTAGCAACCACAGATTTCGAGAACCTGGTCCCCTGACGAGAATTTTACCTTCTGATGCAAGGAGAAGGCAACAGCCCCCAAGATATAGAGCCAGGGCCTATCGACGATGGCTGTATAGGGAGAGTAGGTGTCCACCACGATAAAGTTCACCTCCACTATCTCTGGGCCGATCTGGATGGGTAGCCTAATCATGCCCTTTGGAATAATAAGCTTCCCGTCGAAACTCATCAAAGGAGAGTCATAGGGCATCAAATCTTCCGGTTTTAACCTCAGCCCCTTGTAGAGGTCGAGTTACATGACCTCGACCCCACTGCCACCATCCACCATCACCCTTTTCACGTCGTAGTCCCCGATTTTGAGAGTGATCAACAGTGCATTGTCATGGGGCTGGGTGGTTCCGATCTTGTCTTCTTTTGAAAAACTCAAGGTTGGGCAAAAATTCATTCTGGCCTTCTTCGGCTCTGGCTGGGATTCCTCGGCAGGCCGCTGAGCCACAAAAAACACTCGTGAAGGGCGCGCGCCTGTTCTTCTTGACGCAGCCGAGATTACATTGATCATCCCTAGGGGTGGCCTTAGGACAGTATCTCTCTGGGGTTCCTAATGGGTTTGACCTTGATGACCACTGGAATGATGCAGAAGGTGTTTTAGTTTTCCTTCTCGGACTAGCTAGTCTAAATAGTTCCAGAGGTTTCTACAGTTCTTCGTGGTATGTTTGTGGTCCTGGTGGTATTGGCAATAAAAGTTCTGATTGCGCCTCATGGACTCTCCCACCATCTTATTCGGCCACTTAAAGTATGGCTTGTTCTTGATTTTCTCCAACACCCGATGTACTGGTTCTCGGAATACAGTATCGACAGTCTGTGTGTTGGTTGCTTCGAATTGCCCTCTGAAATCTCTCCTTGGGCGGTTGCTGTTATATCAGTCTGACCTGAAATCCCTCCTTTCCTGAGGGATAAACTTCTCTTTTCCCTTACCTTGCAGCTGGTCTTCCTCTACTCGTTTATACTTATCGATTCGATCCATCAGTTGGCACACACTGGTGGCAGGTTTGCCAGTTAGAGACTTCCTCAAGCTGTGCTTGGCTGGGAGACTATTTTTGAAGGTGTTGATGGCGACATCGTCAAAATTGTCATCCATTTCATTATACATCTCCCAATATCTATCCGAGTAGGCCTTTAGAGTTTCTCCATCATGCATGGTTAATGACAATAACGCACTCAATGGCCGAGAAGCTCTGTTGTTTATAACGAAACGGGAGCCAAAGGCTTGGGTTAGCTGCCTATACGAATCTATGGAATTCATCTTTAAGCTGTTGAACCATCTCATCGCCACTGGTCCCAAGCTAGATAGGAAAACCTTGCACATTAGCATCTCGTTTTTAGAATGGACAACCATCCTTTGGTTAAATTGGCTCACATGCTCCACCGGGTCTATTTTGCCATTATAAATGGTGAAAGTTGGCTGCTGGAATCGTCGTGGAAGTGTAGCCCCTTCTATGTGGCGCGTGAAAGGTGATTTGGAAAGTTGATCTAGTGCCCTACTCATGGCATCGTTTCTCAAGCCTTTAGGAGATGGGCTTTTACGTTTGCGCCTCTGGTAGTGCTCTTTTTCATGAGAGAAGGTCTCGCTTGGAGGAGTTCTCAATCTTTGCCTATAGTCATCATCACTTTCATCATCGGAGGGCATGTCAGGGCTAGGATGAGATCGCCTTCGTTGCGCATGGCGCAGCTTTCTCTTCAAGTCATCTATCTCTCGCTGCATGGCTTGCTTATCATTCTGTCTCTAGGATATATGACTCCTAACTTCTTCTAGTTGCATGGCCTGGTTGTTATTTTGTCTCTGAAGCACATGATTGCCCATACGAGGTGGCTTCTGCTGGTTTGAGTGGTGTGCACACTTCCCTCTCGAAATCTTTCATTCTCTTCATTTCGATTACGCTCAGGGTTAGGAAAGTTACACTGTTGTTAGGATCTATCCGGTTCAGGCTGACGGGAGCCTGCCTGATGAGGGCCTAATCCTACCATGCTTAGTTGTTGCCCTTACTAATACATAATTTCTTCCCACAGACGGCGCCAATTGTAGGAACTAGGTTTGAGCACTTCTTCTATTAGATGAATGGACTCAGGCCCAACTAGCCTAATACAATAAATTTATAGAGAATGGGTTTAAGAATTGGGCCTTAGTGAGGGTTACAACACCTGGACATGGTTATGAGTGGATCAAATGGTAAGGACGTGGACTGAAGTGTGAAATTCTGTCCTCAGCTCTCATTTGAGGAGCTTGTTGTTCTTATTATTTTTTCGGTGCTTTGTTGCAAAGGTTCCAAAGATCATACAAATTACTCCTGTGTTTTCTCTTTTTTCCTCTTTTTCTTCCCCCACCCCCCCTTGCTGGAGGATTTCTCACATTATATAGCCTCTTCCGGTTGATCTTGGCCCTCCATCTGTTGATCATGCGGGTCACTACTCGAGTGCTTATCCCATCAGCCACCTTCCTAGACCTTCTGTGCGTTGCAGCAATCAAGACAGCACTGTTCAGGGGTCATTTCCTCATTAATGCGGCCAAAACGTTAGTTGTGGGTATTTAATGTGAAGATGACAATTTCTCCTTGAATTGCTCCTCCACCATGCTCCCCTAGATGTCTTACTGTACTTGTCCTTTTTCTTAGGTTGCTCTGGAAGGCTGCCTTCGATGGCGTGCCGTTCTTCCCTTCTAGGATCTCAGTTGGCCGAAGACAGGGTTGTCCTCGGCGATGTTTCTTGGCAATTTGGGCTTTCTTCATTCATCCTCGGGCATTTCTTCCTCCTCGACGTGGGTCTTGGGCTTAGTATAAGGTGGACCGGGATTGCCAAATTCTTTGACCCCACGGTTCATCATTTAAATTTTATTATAAACTATTTACTTTTTTTTGCCTAATATATTATATTTTATTCTTCAAGCTCTCTATATACTTATTTCTTCTTATTGATGATTTAACTTTATTTAATGTTTCTTTCAAGAAAAAAAAACTTTATTTAATGTTTCATGCACATAATATGTACGCATTTTATTTTTTTTCATTTGCGGATTTATTGGATTTGAAGATTATTATATTTATTTACTAGACTGTAAAATTAATAATTTATGTATTGATGTGTTCATTATTCCTATTAGGATAAGAAAACTAGTTGTATAACTACAAAATTTGAATATCCAACCATGTTGGCACCTACACGCGTCTATCATTTGTAGTTTTCAATCCATTTGTACATATCAAGTAACTTTACGTCAAATATATACATATATATATATATATATATATATAAACTCTTCACATACATTTTACAACCAATGATAAATGTCCATTTAAAAAAATTCATATATAAATTCAAATTACAATATATATAATGCATAACCACTTAAGTATCCTACTGGACAAGTGGTTTTAAGATTCTCTCCTATCTTATGTCATAAGTACCAAACCACCCCCTCCAAAAAAAATATAAATAAATAAATCATATAAATTAGGCTTCTGGGCCCCATTGGTGGGCCAAGTGCACACCCATTGACAGAAAAATCAGCCCACAGTCAAATCAATTGGGCTAGTGGGCTACCCATGGGCCTCAATAGTACTAGGTTGGGTTTTGGGCTATGAACTTTCTGATGACATTTTTGCGAGAGAGATGTTACATGTATGTGATACATTAGATACTTTTTTCTTAGAAAGACTCAAAGATTTGAGACAAAAAAAATAAATATTACCTCTCAATAATGTGATCCTAGACGGCAGCCACATAGTTTTCACTTTGAATATTGTCTTAACGAAGTTTAGGAACAAGAAAATAATTAAGTTCTTCCTTGAGTGATTATTTTACTCTATTTGTAAATAATTTAATTAAAATTTTAACTAATAAAAGAATTATGTTAAGAGATAATTTTTAATTATAACAAACCATTAGAATCATGAAACCCATGAAAGCATAAGACAAGAACTGAAATACATACCATTTAGCAACAAAAAAAAAATAAAGTAATGAAATACATACCCATTCTTATAGTGCCTTCCACACAAACTACCAACTTTATTTAGTGATATCCTCCAATTCTGCACCCTGTCAATATCATCTTTGAATATTTCTTCATGTTTTGTTAAAGCTACTCCAAACTCACCCTTTTGTTTACGTACTTCTGATGGATCTATATTGTAAAAAACAGGGAAAACCTTTTGACTACACTCAAGAATCTTGACAAGTTCATCCAAACACCAAGTAGAAGAAGTATAGTTTTTAGATAACACGACGATTGAAACAGTGGATGATTCAATGATTTTAAGAAGTTCTATTGAAATTTCTTCTCCTCTCTTAAGGTCATCATCAATGAAGGTGTTAAAACCTTGATCACATAAAACTTTATGTAAATGGCTTGTAAAACCATAGCGGGTATCTTCACCTCTAAAGCTTAAGAAAACGTCATAGCTCTGGTGAGTGGAAGAAGAAGAGGAGGAGGAAGAGGAGGAGGAGGCTCTTTTGTTGGTCAAGAAAGCCATTGGGATGAGAAGATTTTTTTTTTTTTGGGATGAGAAGATTAAGAAGTAAAAAGAGGACGAAAAGGTAAGAGATTAAAGATGTGATGAAATGGGAATTATATATGATTAAAGATGAGTGAAATTGTGCAATTTAAGTGGAGGATCTGATTAGGTTTTGAATCTGTTCGTTTGATTGGAAAATTGATGATAGAGTGAATTAAAAAAAAGTATACTACACGTCTTCGGTTTTCCTTCCAAGAAAGTTCCAAGCAGTACAGACACTGTTGTTTATAAAATAACAAGGGTTGCAGCTTTTTAACAATTTTTCGCACATTTTTTTTAAAACTTTTTGTAGCTTTTTATTTTTTTGACAATTTTTTGTAATTTTTTTTGGCAATGTTTTTAGAGCATTTCTAGCAGTGTATGCATACCCAAAATATTAGCTATAATAGAGAATGTGAGCAGAAAAACCAACTCCAGCGGATTATGCATACCCAAAATTTTTTTTGGCTTATGAACAGTAGCCCATCAGTCTGATGGGCTACTGTTCATTAGCTATTGAATTTCTTGAATAAAATATTATACCAACTACTTTTTACATTAATTCTTTCTCTCTTCTCCAGATTTCTTTTTCTCTCTCATTCTCTCCGTTGCTTTTTTTTTTTTTTTTTTCCTCTCATTCACTCTATTGCCGTTGCTTCTTTTTTTTTCTCATAAACCAAATGAAATCAGAAAAAAAAAAAAAAAAAAAGAAAAAAAAAAAGAGAAAAGAGAGAGACCTGTTCATGAGCAAAAGAATTAATCCAAACACAAAACAAAATCCAATTCTTAAAATAAAGTTGAATCAGAACAAGTAAATATGAAAAAAGAAAAAAAGAAAAGAAAAGAAAGAACAAGCCGATCTGACCCAGTGGCGATGGAGATGCTGGAGCAGTGGCTGGAGCAGTGCTGAAGCGGCGGCTGGAGCGGCTGGAGGACGACAAGCCTCTCTCTCTCTCTCTCTCTCTCTCTCTCTCTCTCTTCGACGATGTGAAGCAAAGAGATGTTGGAATGTTCTTGATGAGGTGAAAAAGAAAATAAAAAGAAGGGGGCTAGACACTTGTGTGGAGGAGAAAAACAAGAAAAAGAAAAAAGAAAAAATGAAAGGAAATGTGGATGAAAATGAAATGGTTGGAAGAAAAATAATATATAAAAAAAAAAAATCCTAATTGTAAAGTATTACTACAATATTTTTACAATAAATTTTAAGTAACAGATTGTTATTAATTAATATTAGCGAGTAAAAAAATAATTTCAGTGGTGGGTTCAAATTAGAACTAGTAACAACTTTTCACATAAATTTTGTTGTGAAAGTATTACGTAAAATGTTGTGAACATAACACTTCTCATTAAAAAATATAATTGTTAAAAAAAGAATAAATGATGATTAAAAAAAGAATAAACAATGAATGAAGAAATAATGTTTAAATGAGATAGAGAATCTGTTGAAAGTATATTTGAAAAAGTGGGTAGGTAAAAACTAAATGTCACTGTTTATTCTCCAAACAGTACAAAAATTTACTGAAACTGCTGGAGATGCTCGTAGTTATTTTCTTTTCCTTTTTATTAACACAACTAATAAGAGAAATTTTAACATGCTTATTAACATTTTTCAAATAATAATTAAAAAAAAGCAGTACAATTGTTTATAAAAGAATAATAATATTAAAAAAAAACAGCAGTACAATTCCACCGGCTGTATCACGCGTCTTGCGTTTTTCCACAAAGGTACAATGCTCCTATTTTTTTTTCCTAACAACACGCTTTACACCTTTATTCACTCGTACCTCTAAAAAATTACAAAAATTGAAAAGAGAGACTTTCATGTATGAAAAGTAAATAAAAATCTAGCATTGTTTCCGTCAAGTTAACCGTTGTGCTAGTAGACTTGCTAGGATGGGATTCAGCCAGACTTTTTCTTTATTTGATAGTTCGTCCGTGGACATGATTGATATGTATGAGGTTGACCTCAATGGAATTTTGATAGGATATGTCCTGATCTTGTTTCCTTTTTAGTTTTGTCTAATGAATCGTGTTTTACCCAAAAGAAAAAAAGTAGATAAAAATCCTTCTTCCAACTAGTTTCCATGGCCCAGTCATTCGATCAAGTCGTGCCATGCCTTTTCATTTTTCTAAAGGAAAGTGAAGATTACTTTTTTGACCATGCCCAATGCAATGAATGAACCCGTGACGTCTTATTTTCCATCAATCTGGGAAATTCTTCCTCCTTCCCACAATTTTAATTGCCATCTCGTGTTTCTTCTCCATTGTCATGGGGGTTTCTTCTATTTGAGGAGGAACATTTAATTTTTTTTTTTTTTTTTCCTTTGCGCGCTATCATTGTTTTTAGGCTGCATTTTTTTAGTCATGCTAGATCAAACTTGTTTCAAGTAGTCTTATTTTTGGACAAGTTTTTCTTTAAGCTAGCGGCTCCACAGATGTTAATTGGTTCCCATGTCATGGAATTTATTTATTTAAGTTAAAAAATATACTCACAAGAGAGAAGATGAGGTTCTAATACAAATGTACATCGTGCATCACAAACACTACTCAAATTTCTTGGAATTTGAATGTGTGTACATACTCAACAACTCAAGGGACACTATTTTAATTATGCAGAAGCTAGATACATTTGCAGGAACAGCAACAAAATAGCCCATGAGCTAGCTCAACAAGCCAAAAGATCAGGAGAGGAAAGCAAATGGATTGTTGTGGTCCCTGAGAGTCAAGCAAACTTGTTTAGGCTAGAAGGGATCTAGTGTTTTTATTTTATTGGTTTTTCCTTCTCTTTGGCTTTGCTGTCTGTGGTCTATGTTGGTGCTCTGTCCTGCTATTGGTTTGTGGTGTTTCTGCTCTGTACCTATTCTGTTTTTGATCAATTGAAAATTCAGTTTCAGACTCAAAAAAAAAAAAAAGCAAATATGCATACCTAACCACTCAAGTAAAACTATTTTTTGGAATAGATAGCTTCCAAGTATATAAGTTTTTTTGGTCATTATATGAATTAAAATAAATTTTAAAAAAAATGTCCTCACATGGAAAATGTCCACTAAATATTCAAAATATTAGTATATATGGTCTTAACAACTGAACAACAATTGTATTTTGATAGTAACTACACAACAATTGATCATTGATGAAAAAAAAAATGAAAAAAAAAGGAAAACCATTGGCATCCCAAGTCAACAATGGCATTGAAGATCAATAATGTTAACTAAGTACTCCTATAAATTATACTTTTGATTTTCTATGTTCAGCCTTAAACATAGAAAATCAAGCCTATGCCCAAAAAAACCATAGCAATATTCATCAAAGCTCAAGATAATCATTTGGTAATATCTATCAAAGCCGAGAGTAAACGCTTGACAACATCTATGGAGTCTAAACACTTAGACAATATTTATCAAAGTTCAGGGTTTTGAATTTGTGTTCGATTGATTGTGAAATTGATGATAGAGTGAATTATATCCATAACAGTATACAACACGTCTTCGGTTTACGTTCTGGGAAATTTCCAAGAAGGTAATCAATAAACACAAAAATGCAATACAGTTTCACTGTACCATGAGTCTTTGCATTGCCTTTTTTACACGAAGGTATGGTGCTCCTACTTTTTTCGGACAATGCACGTTAGAAAAGACTCAGCTTCTGTCCAGTGGCTAGTGGCCACTAGACGCGTTGGATACGCGACACGTGTCCAGTCTTGAACACGTGTCGCGTATCCAACATATCTAGTGGCACTGGCCACTAGACAGAAACTAGACCCCATTAGAAATTAGAACACTACTAGCCCTACTTTTTAGCTTTTATTCTAATTTCGGAAAAAAAGAAAAAAAAAAGCTATTTTGTCTTTCATTTTTGAGTTTTGACTAAGGATTACCAATGTCCAATGCAAATGAAAAATTAAGAATAGTGTGTGAATTTGGCATCCTGTTAACTTATTTGCTAAAATTTGAGACAAAAACTCTGAAGGAAAAAAAAATTAGCTTTGTTTTAAAAAAAATGACAATTTTATGTTTACATTGTATGCATAAGATTTACATCGTAGATTAAAATAAATATGTACAACATTTTACACATTTGCATAAAAATGTATAATGTTATACACATTTTTTTTTAGAAACAATGTAAATTTCACGAATGATAATACAATATTGTAAACTAAGAATTTTTCTTTAAAAAATATTTATTTATTTATTTGCTAAAAAATAGATTTAAGCAAATAAAATAGCAAAGGGTGAAGAGAAAATTTCCAAAGACTAATGTGAGAAATTCTAAAATGATTTTTTTTTTTTTTTTTTGGAGAAACATTCTACAATGATTTGTTCTACATTGACAACAAAATGTCATAATATCTTTATAACAACCAAGGTTTCAGTCTATCATAGGTTAAAATAAAATTAATTAGAATAATATAATATTATACCATAATTGACTACAACTAAAAATAAGGGTGTTGACTTTCTCCAAAAAAAAAAAAAAAAAAAAGAAGATATTGTGACTTTTTTTTGTATTCCTAATATTCTTTTTTTTTTCAATAATGTAATATTACGGAAAATGTAACATCACAAAGCCAATTGCATGGTTAAAAAAAAAAGTATAATGAGTTGGATTAGCCGATAAACTAAATTAAAGATATCTAGTTTTGTGGGGTTTTTTTTTTTTTTTTTTTTTTTTGAGAATAAAAAGTTTTGTGAGTTATAACATGCTAACATACAACTAATGAATTTTTACCTTTTAAAAAAAATACATTTTTAAATAAAGTAAATAGAATGTAATTCATATATATTATAAATATTATTAATATCAACACTTTTTTTTTTTCAATTTTTTGCTAGGAAATTAGTTTTGGAATCTTAGCAAGTAGTTGCATGAAAATTCGCTCCGAGTGAGGAAACAAAACTCATTGGAAATCAAATTGCAGTGCCTGAGCAAAATGGTTATTAAATTTTAGAAAAATTCTCTAAATTACATGGGACAAACTCTTAATTAGAAAGGTTATAATTTTGTATTATTGATAAAAGAGTGAATTGAAATGCTTTGAATCTGTTCTCTTGATTGGAAAATTGATAAAAGACTAAACTGAATTAGAGACAGGGATCCAATCAGTGTGTTACGAAATGAAAAAGTAGTGGGAAAGGGATTGAATGGCCGGTTTGTTGCCTCTGGTTCAGAGGTCTTTTAGTTGTTAATGCATTATCCTCCTTACCCAAAAAAAAAAGAAAGTTGTCCTGTGTCTTTTCATTTTTCAAAGAAAGTAAAAACTACGGAGTTGAAATGAAGACAAAAACAATAATAATGTCAGCTTAATTTTCTTACTTTTCTTCTGACAACGCGCAATGCAATGTACTAACCCAACGTCCTATTTCCATCAATCTCCAAAAATCTTCCTCCCTAGTCCCTACAATTTTATTTTCCATTTTGGGTTTCTTCCATTTGAGGATGGAAATTTGATTTTTTTTTTTTTTTTTTCAATGTTCTACGCAGGCTGTACACTTTTTAGTCACGCTGATGCTATATCAAACTAGTTTCAAGTAATCTTATTTTTGGACAAGTTTTTCTTTTAGCTAGCAGCTCCTCAAATGATAATCGGTTCTCATTTTAGCTATGTCAAGGAATTTATTTATTTATATCTTAAAAACAAACGCAGACATGAGAGGAAGGATGAGGTTCTAAAACAAAAGTGCACGATAAACCAAAAACTTCACTCAAATGTCATAGAATTTGGATATGAATATGCAATTATGCATATCCAACAGCTCAAGTGAAACTTTCTTTTTTCTATAGTTAAAAAACAAATGTGCATTCCCAATAATTCAAGCAGCACTACTGTTTCTTTTTCATTAGCTTAAAAAATACAAAAAATAAAAATAAAAACAAATGTGCATACTCAAGGGCTCAAGTAACACTATTTTTTGGAGGCGATACATGGTAGATAGCTTCCTAAGTATATAAGAGCATTTGCAGCAGTGTAGCTATAATGCTATATTGCTAAATTTTAGCTACACTGCTGCTCAAATAATGCTCCAGCAGTGGAGCTAAATCTATTTTTTTTAGCTCCACTGCTACAGTACACATCTATATATAGATGTGTACTGTTCATTAGAGCTAAAAATAAAAATGTTATTTTATCCCCCGGTTTCTATTATTTTATTCCACCGGCTTCCATTTGCTCCTTTCTTTTTCATTCTTTTATCCGTGCCTCTCTCTCTCTCTCTCTCATTCACTGTCATCTCCTCTCTGAGACTCTGAAGCTCATTTCTATCCATTAACTCTCTCAACTCCGGTCCGGTCTCTCCATTCACTCTTTCAACTCCGGTCCCTCAGACCCACGCCGCCGAATCCCGACGTCACCGAAGCTCAACTCCGGTCCCTCAGACCCACGCCACCGAAGCCCAACGTCAGCTCAACTCTGGTCCCTCAGACCCACGCCGCCGAATCCCAACGTCACCGAAGCTCAACTCCGGTCTCTCAACTCCCACCGAAGCTCAACTCTGGTCCCTCGATGTTTGGGTAGCTGGGTTTGGGTTTGGTGGGTTCGATTTGTGATTTGTAGCTGTGGGTTTGTTTTGTGGTGTGCTGGGGGTTTGTTTTGTGGTGCTGTGTTGGCGGTGGTTGTGCCATGTTTTGTGGTGCTGTGGGTTTTTTTTTTTTTTTTCCTGCTGTGGGGTGGTGGCGGGGCTGTGGCTGTGGTGTGGCTGATGTAGAGTGGTAAATGGTCGGTGCTGTGATGTTTTTTTTTTTTTTTTAATGTAGTAGGATATATTATTTTATTGTAGTAGTTATATTATTTTAATGTGGTGTTTATATTATTTTATTGTGTTGAAAGCTAAAATAGATTCACTGCTGCGGTATATGTGTAGGTAAAATAGATAAAGGAACTTTTGGTGAAGCTAAAAAGCTAAATTTTTAGCTCCACTGCTGTGGATGCTCTAATCTTTTGTGTCATTATATGAATTAAAATAATTTTTTTTTTTAAATGTCGTCAACTGGAAAATGCCCACTAAATATTCATATCATTAGTATATATGATCTTAACAACCGTACAACAAATTTTGTTTTTTTGATAGGAACTACACAACAATTGATCTTTGATGGGAGCAATAAAACGATGAAAATCATTCACATTTACTCTTCAAACTCTTTGCCTCAGCGTCTAGACCGTGGGGTGCATCGTAAAGCACTTGCTGATTTTGTCAACGACTTCATTGTTCTTGCATCAGCAACTCGAAAAGTTTGTTCACGGTTATAGTTTGGCTTTACCCCACCAGCACTTGTTTCAATGAATCTAGCTCCATTTTCAAATACATCATTCATTGAGTAGAATTTCCATGACCCTCTTTCACCATTTCTTCACGTCACCTGTTAATATTAATATTATGCATTGTGTATGTGTTAGTACCGGTAAAATGCATTTTTATTACTTAAAAGATAATGGAAGTATTGAAATTTTACCTCTTTATTCCCTGATTTTGGTGCAATGAAGAGGTTGGCTTAACTCTTGACACTAGGATTCATGCTGCCCCCTACAGCATATTGCATCCATCCCTGGTAAAAGTTGTTCACCACATGTGCATATCCAAATTGAATCTTGAAAAGTTTACTTGTGTGCATTAGATAGCTGATTTAATATATTATCGTAGCAACTTCATAAATTTATGATTGATAATCATTGGTTTATGCCTACAAGTCCTTGAATGTGGTAGATCAATCACCTTGGCATCCTTTGGTTGCAATTAGGTCCAAGATGATTGTTCATAACCGTGACCTACATGTTCTTGTCACGCAAGTACCCATCATCATGTCCAAGAAGCATGACCTTGTCCTGATTTTTGAACCAGTTGTTGGAGATGACAATATCTGTAGAACTCCGAGTTACATCAAGTAGACCATCCTCACTCTCATAAAGTGTATTATGGTCAAGCTAGACCTTTGATGCAGTAACCAATCTGATTGCATCTCCATCAACTTGACTTAATGAAACTATCTTTGAGTCTAGACCCATTACTGTGCTAGGTGGTTGGGATCGGCAATGGTGGACTTGAAGACCATTAATGATTATGTTGTTTTGCTGTTGATATATAAGGTACATTTTAGTACTTGATCAGCTCAAAAAAAAAAATCTAATTTGTAACGAACAATGTTAGGGAGAAAACCATCACAATTTATTTCACAACTAGTACAACGTCATTTTTATGTGAAATCATCAATGATATTGCTTTTATTGTGTGTTAATCAATAATCATAACATATCACCTATGCAATTGTGAAAATTTGAACAAAACAAAATTGAAGTGTGAATTAAATACCTTATAGATCATCAAACATGCATTACCAGCAATGTGAACATTAGCACCCCGACCATCAATGGTTGTGAAACTACTAAAGAGAAGTGGTTTCTCAAGTCTAATGTGCATGCTTTTTTGAAATGTGATCCATTTTTTCCCTTTGATCATGATTGTTCCATATATTAAGGTCCCCAGTTTGGGATTTATTGGGTTGTCACTAGGATCAATGACTACATATTGTGTGAGGCCCTTTCCAATGTTGTTGGTCATCTTCCCAGCATAACCCACTGAGCATGTGGCAAGTTGGTGTCTGTTCCTTCGCCAATCAGGGTTCAATTTCCAGCAATTATCAATAGCATTCATTTTTAAGCCAATGATCTTTGTTTTCTTGGCAAGACTAACATTAGGAATGGAGAGCAAAACAATGACAAGAACCAAAGCAAAGTGCCAAAGGATGGCAACGTTGATGCCTTTCAAAGCCATATTCATGTGCGTGTACTAACTCAAACTCAGAAAAAGAGGTAGGTAGCAGTGGTTTGCAAATAATTGGAATGGAAGGGGATATATAAAGGTGGAGTGGTTAGTAATGTGTATTAGCTTTGTTTAGGTGGTTTTAAAGTGGATGCTGAGGAGTGTAGGACACAAAAGAAGCTATTAATAGGTATTGGTTTTGCTTCCTCACCCCAATTTAAAATAGTTCGATAGCTACAATTGTGTAGTGGCCAAAATAACAGAAAAAGTGAGCATTTGTGTCATTATTGGGATATAGAACGCGTAACATTTTAAACTTTCACGTATAAAGATAGCAGTTACAATTTGCTTCTTTCAAGTAGGGGTTTGAGTGCTAGCAATATAATGGATGTGAACTACCTATAATAAGCACGGGATGATTAGTTAAAGTTATAATTTGAGTAATATTACTTTTACATGTACTTATTACGAATATCACTATTATTATACATTAATCAGAATAAGTGACTACACTAATTGTTAAAAAAAGTTGTGATAAAATTTATACCACTAGATTTTTTTTGCTATTACACTATTGTTAATTGTACTTTACGTATATAAAAAAAAGTGATTGGAGTATGTGACACAATAATGTAGAACGCAACTATCTTTTGATTCGAAGGTGTCAACAAATCTAATTCATTCAATCTCTCGGTATCAAAGTATCAAATATTTAAGCTATTATAATTATTATAACTATTTGTCTAGTTCTATTTTGTAATACATTATAAAATTAATTTGATAGCACATAAGAAAACCCATCGACCTCTGTAACTGTAAAATCTTTTGGTTTTTTGTTTTTTTAAACCTTGTGCAAGTTGACAAAAACTTGTCACAATCTCACTTGAATTCTAGATCATTGTTAATAGAGTTTATTTGTTGCATAATCTGTCTTTGCAAATTTTAAGTCCTCTGGCCTCAAAAATTTCATCAGGCCGCTTCAAGTTCAACTTCAATTTTTACTTAGCCTCGGCCACTTTCACAATTTAACTTATCTGCTGGTATCTATGATTAGTGAATTTGGTGTTCTGGAGCTTTGGACAACTGTAGGAATGCAAGCAAGCAGATCAAATGACTTCAAGTAAGTCTTCAACCCATAATCTCCCGTTATATCACCAGGTTTGGTAATGATGGCTTGAAGAATTTGAATCAGCATTTAATAATAGCATCTATACGAGTTTGAGATGAATATTTGTTAATAAATTTATATTAGAATAGGTAATCTTAATCCAAATTTATCTTTTCTCATTCTTAAGTAAGTGCATTAAAATGGACTAAAGTAGACCAAAATATTAGACTAAAATGTTATAGCTCAATAAGAGCATAACAACAATAAATACTATCCTTCAACTCAAATATATAATTATTTTGAAATGTGGTATAATGTAGAATTTTTTCTCTAAATTTTATTATAGATTACTTGTTCTCCTTAAAAATAAACAATTTATAAAAGTAATTTCTCTCTCTATTTTTACAAATATATAATTTTATTATTTTTAGTATTTTTTTTATTGATATTATTCTTTTTGAAATGGTCCATATTCTTCTAACTACTGTTATTATATATTACATTTTCCTAATTTCTTTTGGAAGAACTAAAAATTTTTAAGTTTCAAATTTATTATTCAAGGCGAGGCTGAAGGGCCCAATTTAAAACTTAAAGAACCATATGTCATTTTCATTAACTTTAAGGTATAGAGATAATAAAGATAACAACTTTATTTATTTTTAGTTTATAGTTTATACTCACCCAAAATGGATCGAAATGTTTTTTTTTTTTTTTTTAGCTATATCTCTTAAAATTGATAAAAATGGCATGTGGTTTTCTAAGTAGGAGTGAGACTAGACATTTCAACCTAATCTTGAATATTGCAATAGCATACAATCATGAATACGGTGGTGGAATAATACAAGGACCCATCTCAAAGACCACAAATTTCACAAATCTGAAAAAACAAATCTATACTGAAGAACAGATCTACAAGGCCCAATACAAGGACCCATCTCCGAGGAACAGATCTACACTAAAGAACAGATCTAAACTAACCCACAAATCCACAAACACCAGTAAGCCACAAATCCAAAGAACACAAATAGAAAGTGAATGGCAGAGATTGGAGATGGTGAATGGCAGAGATTGCAGATCGACGATGGTGAATGGAAGAGAGTCGCAGATCGGCGATGGAGGTTGAGATCTTGGCGCAGATCGGTGATGATGGAGGTTGAGAGCTTAGCACAGATTGGCGATGATGGAGGTTGAGAGCTTGGCGATGTTGAGATATCAGTGTAGATCGGCACATGTCAGAGATGTTGAGAGATTGAGAGAGTGAGAGAGAGCCTTAAGATTGAGAAAGAATGAGACTATGAGAGAATTGAGAACTAACTAAGCACTGAAGGTTATATATCATGGTCGGGTTGGGTGGACCGGGTTTTGGAAGGGAAGACCCGCCACTCAATCCGCCAGAATCGGTTTGGAATGGCAGGAACCCGCCGCCGACCACCAAGTAGTCGGGTCGGACGGCGAACGGTTCGGGTGTGGTCGGTTTGGCCGAGTGGGTCGGGTCTTCGGCTTGGTTGGACAAGCCTACTTGAGTACAAGAGGAATATACATTACACAAAGGGTAGTAGTGTACAGTTACATGGGTTAAAGGGTGTCAACCAATGTTATTGACATCTAGCCTAACGAGGCTCCTATCTTTTAGCAAATTTGCATCTGATGAGCTTCCTCCAAATTCCAGGTCATGAAAGAAAGTTAAAAGCAGCAATTGCTTTCTGGTGTTCTTACTTGACCATCTCGAATGTAACAACTTTCAAGTCCTAAAGGAAGAGGCTCAACCTTAGACCCAAGCACCATCAACACACAACTTACAACCAGATTTGCAAAAACCCAGCAACTTGTTCATAAGAAAGCCAAACCCATCATTCTCATCTTAATAAGGATTTCTTACCCATATATAGCTTTTGATACATAGACCATCACGATTCAATAGCTTTTGATTTGCGTGTAGGAAGTTTGTTTGTGGAATGAATTGAAGAATGGTAGTCAATAATTAGTTGAGTTGGATGATGACTTTAGTTTAGGCAAAGGAAGCTTCTTCATTTATCTTTATCAACATCTTTTTGATCTTATTTTATCTTGTGTTTTTATGTTTTTTTGTGTTTTTGAGGAGAGAGACATAAAAGTAGAGTAAAACTACATATTTAGTCCTATTTTTAACGAATGTGGATAACAGAACTCTAACTGAGCTAACCGTGGGTAAAGTGTCAAATTTCAAACTACAGGAAACAACTTAAATTTCGGCCAAACCACAGGTGGGTAAGTTGTAATTTGACATTTTTTTTTAATTATAATTAACATTTAGGTTAAAGAATGTCTATATTCTATAATTAAAAAAAAAGTTGAAAAATGTACAAAGTCATGATAGTAAAAAGTGATTATTTTATCATGATTGGTAAGTAATAATTAGTTTTGAGAATGTATAAAGATTAAAGACATAATGCATTATTGCATTATGTAGCTCAACAGAAATGTAACAAAAATAAATGATACTCTCCAACTTTTGTATATTATTACTATAAAGATTATATATAGATAGATGAGAGATTTTATTTGATAGATTATATATAGATAGATTAGACTTTATTTGATAGCAATTTGTTAGAATGACTACAAAATTGAAGATTTAATAACAAAGTTAGAAATTCAACCTTGATTCAAAAAAGATAATAAAATACTCAAGGATAAAAATAAAAAATAAAAGAAAAGAAAATAAAAGAAAACCAAATTTTCTTTTTCTAATAGAATTTTTAAAAGAAAATGAAATTACATTCATATTGTTCCCATCACATTCATTAACAAATTTTACAACAAATTATTGAGCATGTAAAGATTTAAATAATCCACTTGGTTTGTAGCTGTTTTCAATAAATGCACCATGCATCCACAGCTCCACCTTTTTTTGCCCTCCAATGCCTGCCTTGTTAGTGAGCTACAGTTAGGGCTGTAAACGAGCCGAACTTTGTCGAGTAATGAATGTTCAAGCTCGGCTCGACATCAAAAATAGAATGTTCAAGTTTGGCTTGAGCTTGATACATGCCTACAAATAATGTTCAAGCTTGAGCTCATTATAAAGTACAAAACCTTAAGCTTGGCTTGACTTGGCTTGATTCATTAGTCAAGCCAAACTCGAGCTCAATATCAAGCCCAAACTCAAGCTCAATATCATGCTTTTGAGCTTGAGATCCAACATAAATATATTATCAAGCCTATATCAAGTTTATTATCTAGCCTATTTAGTTTGGATGAGTGGTCTCAACTTATAATTAATTAAAGTTTTAGAAATATATGAGTTTACTTGTTAAGCTTATATCAATTTTATTACCAAACTCATAAATAAGCCTAGGCTCAACTTGTTTTATTACTTTTGTATCAAGCCTTGGTGTTCACGAGCTTGTTCATGAACAATATTTTTTACTCGGGCTCGGCTCATTTATTAAACAAACCTAAAACTGAAGCTTAAGCTTGCCTTGTTTATAAACAAACAAACATGAACGAGCTTTTTATCGAGCCAAACCCAAGCTATTTATGAACGATTTAGTTCATTTACAGCCCTAGCTACAGTGACATAGGACAACCACACTATTTCAATGGAACAACTAAACAACAATAGAATCAAGAATAAACCCTAGGAGTTAACACCTATGGGTTGCTTGGAGTCAGCACTAAGCAAACTAGAGTCAGCACCAGTGTAAAAAGAAACACAATATTTTTATAATTCTCAAAAAAATGTCTTACAATAATCAGAAAAAGTGCTTAAATAGCTAACAATAAGATGCATAAAAAAAATAAAAAAATAAAAAAACTAATTATTAAATGCTTGGGCTTGCTTAATCTCAAGCCCAATTACTAACAGGCTCCATCCATAAGGCCATAAGTTGGGCCATCTTCTTTTTGCTCTTCCACCCATACATGCATAAAATTGAAGGCTTGTACCTTGGGTCCGAACCAACTCCCCCCGGGTGAGAAGAACTTGACCCCGTCAAGTGGAAATCTGAAGAGCTCTAATAGTACTCAAGCAAGTCAGGATCCAGTCGATGTAGCTCATCTCGAGTAATCCATGTGCAATCAGAATCTGGTCGCCCTTGCCAACAAACTAGGAAACGGTGAACTCCTCCATCCCTGGTAGAAACAATCTGTTCATCTAAAATAGTATCAATAGATTCTTTATGTGCATGGGGCAGATTTAAGGGTAAAGGGGTAGGGATAGGGGCATCAATAGGATCGAGTAAAAGCTCATCAAAAGGGGTATTAGGAATAATTGTGGGGGGCTTTTATAAGCAACTAGATCCTCTATATTAAAGGAGGAGCTAATACCATAATCATGAGGAACGTCAATGACATATGCATTTGGGCCCATTCGTTTCAATACCTTGAATGGTCCGGCACTACGAGCCTACAATTTCTTAACAGCCCCAGAGGGAAACCGTTCAGGTCGAATCCAAATCATGACATAATCCCTTACCTGAAACTCTGCATGACGCCGATGAGTGTCAACATGAATTTTATATTGAGAATTACTTACCTGAATTTTTTTGCGAATCTCATTATGCAAATCATGAATATGTCATGCAAATGCCTCAACAGATTCAGAAATTCTAACATGTGGGGACATGGGCAAAAGATCTAAGGGCTTCTTAGGTGTATACCCATGCACAACCTCAAAAGGACTAGCGCCTATAGACCTATTGACAAAGCTATTATATGCAAGCTGGGTTGTAGGAAGAATTGAATCCCAATTCTGATTGGCTTCACCCACTAGACACTGAAGGAGGTTGCGTAGACTACGATTAACCACCTCAGTTTGACCATCAGTTTGAGGATGAAATGCTGTGGAAAATTTCAATTTGGTGCCTACTAAATGCCACAAAGTCTTCCAAAAATAACTCGTGAAGCAAACATCCCTATCAGACGCTATGGTTTTAGGAAGACCATAAAGTTTGACAATCTCATCAAAGTAGAGCTTTGCAATCTTAATAACTAGTAGTGGCGTGCTAAACTGAAAAGTACGGTGAAGCTTTCGGAGCGTAGTGAGGTGAGCCAGTGCTTGTTGGTGGTCAAGTCCCAGTGGAAGTGGAAGTGGAAGTTGTTGGGCATTCAAGTTGCAAAGGAACTTGGTGGGCTAACGGTGGTCCAGGTAAGGTAGATGGGAAGGCTCGCCACGAGATTGACCAATAGCTTTGACCCAACCCCGGAAGTGAAAGTGCCAGAGAGACGATCTTTGTGAGGCAAAGTGACATTCCAAGGTCAGGTATAAGGTGCTTAGAAGCATCAAAGGTCTTAGAACATGGTAGGAAATGAGCCATCTTAAAGAAGCGATCAACAACTACTAGAATAGAATCATGCTTCCTAAAGGTGCGGGGTAAACCTAACACAAAGTCCATACTCACATCTTGCCACGGGCGATTTGGTACAGGTAGAAGTGTATACAAGCCAGTGTTTTGCTTACGATGTTTGGCTAGTTGACATGCACGACACTTGCCAACTATCTTGGCAATGCCCCTCTTAAGACCAGGCCAATAGAATTGACGTTCCACTTCCCCAATTGTTTTTTCTCGACCAAAATGACCTGTAAGTCCTCCCACATGTATATCCCAAACTAGGAAATCTCTCATTGAAAACCGAGGAATACATAACTTGTTGGCTTTGAACAAGTAACCATCTTGAAGGGTATAATCATCCAGGATTGGCCATGAGGCATTACTTAGGCTAGCGTAGAGCTCCCCAAAATCTAGACATGACTCATAGTCATCCTTGAGTCGTTCAAATCTAGTAACCTTAACACTCATGACTGATAGCATAGACATCCTTCGACTTATTGCATTAGCAGCCTTATTCTCAACTCCCGCCCTATGTTTCACCACAAAGGAGTAGCGTTGTAGAAATTCGACTCAACTACCCTGCCTAAAATTCAGCTTTTTTTTTTTGGGAATGGAGATAGCGCAAAACTTCATGATCAGAGTAGATAACAAATTCTAGAGACAACAGGTAATGGCGCCAATGCCAAAAAGCTCGAATAATGGCATAAAATTCTTTGTCATATGTGGAGTACTTTTGCTTAGCATCATTCAATTTCTCATTAAAATAAGCAATTGGGTGGCGCTCTTGACTAAGTACTCCCCTTATACCAATACCGGAGGCATCACATTCCATTTCAAAATGCTTGGTAAAATCAGGGAGACGCATAACAGATGCCTCAGTCATCTTTTGTTTTACTTCATTGAAAACCTTAGCAGCAGCTTTTGTCTAAATAAACTCCCTTTGTTTCATGCAGTCAGTGATGGGGGACATAATGGTATTAAACTCTTTGATGAATCGGCGATAGAAGGAAGCTAGCCCATGAAAGCTTCGAATTTCATGGATATTTTTGGGCTTGGGCCAATCCACAATCACTTGAACCTTTTGGGGGTTGGCAGAAACTCCCTCTGAGGATACTATGAAACCTAGGAAGATAACTTTATTGGTAAAGAAAGAGCACTTCTTGAAATTGCCATATAAACTCTCATTCCTAAGGGTAGTACAAACTTGAGTTAGGTGGTCTAAATGTTGCTCCCTAGATTTGCTATAGATGAGGATGTCATCAAATTACACAACCAAGAATTTCTCCATAAAAAGCTTAAGCACTTGAGTCATCACTCTCATAAAGGTACTAGGAGCATTGAACAATCCAAAAGGCATGACCATCCACTCATATAAACCATTTTTCGTCTTAAAGGCAGTTTTCCACTCATCACCAGGACGAACCCTAATTTGAAAATATCCACTTTTCAAGTCTATCTTTGAGAAGATCGTTGCTCCAGCCATCATATCCAACATGTCATCCAACCAAGGGATAGGGAAACAATATTTCACAGTGATCTTGTTGATGGCACGACTATCAACACACATCCTCCAAGTTCCATCTTTCTTTGGAGTCAAAAGTACAGGGACTGCACAAGGACTCATACTTTCACAAAAAAAATCCTTTCTAAGTAGTTCTTCTACTTGCCTTTGCAACTCAGTATGCTCTGTAGAGTTCATCCTATAGTGAGGCAAGTTTGGTAGGGTCGCTCCGGGCACAAAATCTATGGCGTGTTGTATGTCACGCATGGGTGGTAAATGATCGGGGAGTTCCTCAGGGAAAACATCCTTAAATTCCTGGAGCATTGACTTTACTTCTTCAAGTTGCTCCTTACGGGCCTCTCCATAAAGTTCCCTGGCAACTAAGGCAAACACAATGGATTCTTAAACTACTACACTTTCAAATGCCTTTGAGCTTATGATGTTCAGGCCTTCGCCTTTGGTGCTTCTTTCTTCTTGCTCATGTCGATTGGCTTGGGTTTCAAAGGATTGAGCACAATTTTCTTACCTTCTAACACAAATGAGCAAGAATTGGATTACCCATGAAGGGTGACATCCAAACCATAAAGCCAATGTCTACCTAAGATAATATGCCCTACATCTATGGGAATTACGTCACACCATATTTCAGCCTTGTAAGTGAGGAATTGAAGTGGGACAACACATCTTTCTTTTATAGCTATGAAGGAAGTATCTACCCAAGAAACTTTATATGGGTTAGGGTGTGGGATCAATTTCAAGCCTAGACGGGAAACAACATTAGAGGACACCGCATTAATGCAACCCCCACTATCTATAATAACCTTGCAAGTTTTGTCCCCACACTTAGTGTAAGTTTAGAAGTGTCTGCCAAAGCACACCTTACCACATTCACTCTAGGGACACCAAAGATGTCCTTGAAATCATCAACCTAGGGAGATATGGCTCTAATGCACACGAGGTAGCTAGGATCATCTTCCCATTCTGCCTCAACATCTTGGATTTCTTCAACATTTGGGTCATACACAAGCTCCTCAACATCTTCTACCTTTTCATCATCCTCTTGAATGACAAGGATTCTAGAGGGACATCTAGCTGCAATATGTCCAACCCCATTACATTTGAAACATTAGAGGCGAGAGCTTAATCTTGAAGGCTTATTGACCACACATTTTTCCTTGTCCTCTTTTTCTATTGGGGTGCTATTAGGGTTGACCTTAGGAAGGGGTAAGGCAGGTCTAGATTTGCTACCAAAAGGTTAAGGGTTGGTAGGGACACTTCGGAGCTCAGAACGTCGCCAAAAGATAGATTTGGATGCTACTTTTACAATTCCTAGCAAGGTCATATGCTTCTACTAAGTCCTCGGGTGATAATCTCGCCTAGTAGGTTAGCATTTAAACCTTTCTTGAACCTATTGAGTGTGACAACCTCTTCCTCGACTATTTGAATTCGCCTCTTGAATTCCTTGAATTTCTCTATATATTCAGCCACATGAGTAGTGCCTTACTTTAGGTGATCCCATTTCTCAAAGAGGGAGCTTCTATAAGTTGGAGGAAGATAATTCCTCGAGAGTGCATCCTTCATCTCAAGTGAATCAATAATGGGGGGCTCATGTCGTCGCCTAAGGGTATCCTCAAGGTCCTCCCAAAAAAGGTCAGCTCTTCCAATTAACTTCATTCTGGCATACCTCACCTTCTTATTCTCAGCCCAATGGTAATAGTCAAAGAATTTCTCTATATGATGTAACCAATCAATAAAAACCCATGGGTTTAGGCAACCATCAAAGGTGGCTGCTTCTATCTTTTCCTTGGACATCCTATCATCATAATCCCTGGGGCCATTACGATTATATGTGATCATGTTCAAAGTTTAGAGCCCTATTAAAGTAACCGTGGTTATTTTGCCTAAGCATGTTATCTCCTTCATAGTTAATAGTCTCTTTTTGAGATGCTTCAACTCGCTCTACCCTTTCCAGTAAAGCATGGACAGTTTTTGCTAGGCTTTCCATGGTTTGCTCTAAGGCTCAGAAGTGGATTAATGTTCAGGGTTTGACATGATGCGACCACTACGTCGATGCATGCACCACTACATTTATGAAATGCAATTAAGATTCCCAAAAATTCGACTAACCAGTTCTCAATGTAAAATCAAGGTCAAGCAAGAGTGCTTGTAGAGACTAGATCAATGAATCAAAGGAATAAATTGCAGTCAAGTAGTGACAATGTTCACAATATTGAGAGATAGCCCAAATAAAATTCAAATTCCAATAAGCTCCACAATTAATAATGAGAATCAGTATTTCAAAGAAATTGGTTTATGTTTTTTTTTTTTTTTTTTTTTTTTTTAGGAATGGGTACTAAAAGAAAGCATAAATAATAAAACAGCTATCTTGAGCACAAAATGAGTAGGCTAGTGGAGTATGGTGGGATATGCACATAAAAAATATAAAAATAATATTTTTTTAATGAGACAAAATTGAACCCACCAAAAAGAGAGTACGAATTGTACCCTGGTCAGTGGCCAACTTACTGCACTAGATAGTTACGAGCTTGGCTCCTCAAGTGAGTGGATCTATTTTGACAAAGTGGACCTGTGGATAAACAATGTAAGGGCCTAATACGTGCAATGAGCTATCACAGCAACAAGACTTTCCATCTTTCCTTCCTTTTGATTTTTTTTTTTAATGCAAAATAATAAAATACAGTACACTACAAAGGACTTAAAATAAACTTTAAACTACAAACCGAAAGGAAACTACAGAAACTAAAGAAACAACAGACTCATAATTGAGAAAAAAAAAAAAAAAAACTTTGTAATGGACTTGACTAGTGCTAGGGATCGATGACTGGTGGCGACACGAAGACAGGGACGACAACGGCGGCACGAAACATGGAAGAGTGGCGACTGCTTGTCTCAAGTCTTGGCATCGGCAGTGGTTCAACATCCCCAGCAACGACGGTCAAGGGTGATAATGGGTTTCGATGGCTGGTGGCTAATGAGTCTTACGGCGGTTGAGTGTTGATTTGCGGGTTTCGGCGGCTAGTGGCTGATGGGTCTTGCGTGGGTCACCTTTTTTTTTTTTTTTTGGCTTGTGGGTCTTGTGATCAAAGGCGGGCACGGATGATAGTCACAAGCTTGGGAGGGGTCGCTGGCTTCTCTGCTGGTTTGGGGACGAAGAACTCATGTGGCCAAAGGGGGTATATACGGACTGCAGGGACTAGTTTGGACTTGTTTAAGATCTCATGGGGTAAAAACTTGAAAGGTAATGTCATATTTGGTTGGCTTGCTCTTTGATGGTTTTTGCTTTCAAGTGGTTGTCTATGGTTATGTTGTATGGACCGGAAGTCTGCTCTGATACCAAAATTGAAGTAGGACAACCACACTATTTCAATGGAACAACTAAACAACAATAGAATCAAGAATAAACCCTAGGAGTCGGCACCAAGCAAACTGGAGTCGACACCAGTGTAAAAAGACACAATATTTTTATAATTCAAAAAAAAAAAAAACTGTCTTACAATAATTAGAAAAAGTGCTTAAATAACTAACAATAAGATGCATAAAAAAAACTGAATTATTAAATGCTTGGGCTTACTTAATCTCAAGCCCAATTACTAATAGGCTTCATCCATAAGGTCACATGTTGGGTTGTCTTCTTTTTCCTCTTCTTCTCATACATGCGTATAATTGGAGGTTTGTACCTTGTGTCCGCACCATACAGCCTATTGTAATTCATCGGATTATCAAAGACGTGATCTTAATGAATAGGCAGTTTTTAAAAAAAATTGCAATTTTTTATTCTTGTAGGACCATGATTTTAGGGCAACTCAAGTGAAACATGACAATGAACTAAATTGTCACATAATATTGCTTCAACAACTATGTTGTGACTTGTGACTTTTTTCTCTATTTTTTTTATAAGTAGAATAGATTTATTAAAAAATGAAAACACTTCATGTTCATGATGATGAACACAAACGGTTCGAAAAATTATAATGCAAAGCTAAGAGAATTGTGAAACTCAAAAACAGAGGTACATCTATGTTGTGACTTGTGAGTACAACATTCATTAAACAGTCCTGTTATGTACATGTATAACAAGCAACTTACATCCATTTAGAGACATCTTACTCTGTTGCTTCCAACTTCATCTTCCTGTTAACATAATCCAGATATCCCTGCCCAAAATGCCAGTATATGAGACAACTCTGAATTCAGAATAACTGCTCTGAAAATACCTTCAAACTAACTGTTCAAATATTGCATAACTATTCTCAGATTTAGTCTATTTAAAACTTCAAAAGATCTCTAACTTTTCAGAATGTTGAAAGTTCTATAAGCAAGATACCCCCAAATAAAGTTTCAGTAATCAAACTTAGTACATTTTAGTCACCTCTTGCCTATATTACAATTTATACATTTTTTAATATGTAAATCTCTAATCCTACCAGGGTAAATCTTGAATGTATTACATTTTAAATAGACATTAATATCTAGATCTCTAATCATACCAGTTTGTTGTCTAATAGCACATGGATGAGTACATTGTGCTTAATATAACAATTGGAGTCCATTGCATTTTACATTCATGAATTCCGTGTTAAATATGTAAAGCATAGTGAACCATTTGATTTTTTGATGGAATGTATAGAAGAATGAATATTACCTAGAGTATTCCCATAGCAGCAAACTTGTCAATTATCGTCTTTGACTGGACCGGATGTAAATTCAAAGGCTTTAATAGTAATTCCACATTCTGCAAAATGGTAACATGAACTCTAAGGGTCTGTTTGGATAGAACTTATTTTGCTAAAATTGAAAACTGAAAACTAAAAACATTGTAGCAAAATAATTTTTAAATGTGTGAATAGTACCGTAGGACCCATTTTTAATAAAAAAATTGCTGAATAATGAATTTTATGGGTCCCATAAACAGTACACGGTGCACTGTTTACTGTTGAAGAGGTCAAAACATGCGGCTGAATCCAATTAAAAAAAGAGAAAATGAGTGAACAGTACTCAACTAGTACGTGAACAGTACTAGTTGTCCCCTCTGAAACGCGTGAAAAAAAGAAAAAAAAAAAAGAAAGGAAGAAAACGTGAGTGAACTAAACGCAGACGCAAATAAGTTCAATCCAAAGACTCTCTAAGACTCTTTGACATTTAGTAATAAGAACACACATAACCAGATGTAAATTGAGATTGAGATGCATAAATCATTATAATTTGCCAAATCTAGCTTTTGCAGTTCATCCAACATTTCCTCGGCAAAGGCCAGGTTTCCAGTAGCTAGCTACCCAAACAATGAAATTGATATTTTCAACAATTTGGAAAGGAAAATCACAGAGCTCATATAGTAATCATAATATTAGGTTGCCACAGGGTAATCCAAGTACATCATCAGATTAATTAAAAACCTTCCACATGTGCTCTGTATCTATAGCTATGCCACAATTTATACATATGAAACTTCGCTAAATCTCACAATATAGCCAGATGGACCAACCTTAGATGTAAAACTCTCATCCCAATATGTGTAGTTTAAACCTTTGAGTTTCCCCGTTTTACAGAGATCATCAATGAAAAGCTTCACTTGCACAGCCTAATCATGGTGGAAAATTAAAATGCAGTCAGGGAAAGAACAAGAATTTATATTAATTGCTCCACTTTAAAACTCACATCAGGAGCGCTTCGTCGTCTGTCGAAAGGGCAACCAACAACAAAGCCCACCAGAGAAAGTTCAGAGATCTGTACATGAACAGAAGAAGCCGTTATGACTCTGCCTTTGGTCTAAAGATAGCTCAAAGTTCAACACCACCCAACATAAATACCCAATTTATCTAGATAGAGAACTTCTTGTAGGGGAAAAGAAAAAAAAAAGCCTCTTGCTACACCAAGTAGACAATACCATTTTGTAATAGATATAATAACAGGACTCAATTTTTTATTCCACGACACTAGCACAATCATATAAAATAAAATCAACAGTAAGTACTCACCAGACTTTGAAAGTCACTAACCATTAGATCAATATTTGATTTCTTCCTTAGCAGAACACTGCAGCATCACAATAATTGACATTTATACCATATAATAAACAAAGTTTCAATGAGAACAATAACATAAAATGGGGAAAAGAGAAGCCCTGAAAAGGGATATGCTGCTCTTTTTCTTTTTTCTTTATTTCTTTTTTGCTGAATGAAAAAGGGGGTCTCCGATGTGGACTCATCGACCCCATGCCACATGACGATAATAGGTAATACCACCTGTACCACCGAGGCCTTGATGGAGCAATACGAGGACTCCTACCGTCAAGCCATACCCCATGGTGGTAAGAGGTATATGCTGCTCTAGTCTATAAAATTAGAGATTCAACATTCACTGACCATACCATATACTGGGTGGCCTTTATAATGCATTGTCAAGCATAGTTTCATGGTATTATAAAAAGTATAAGATATCAGATTACCTTAGAGGTGAAGCTATCTTATTGTGAGTGTCTGAAACAGCTAGTCCAACATACTTATCACCAACATCCAGACCAAGCAAACGACCCCGTTTTACTGCTTTTGACGTGAGCAAATCATGGAACAAGTTCAACGGCTTCACGTACCTCATTAATCAACCAGACCCTTCAACAACAAAAAACAAAACCTTTAATTTGTCACTCTGTGAAATACGTTTTAAGCAAAATTAAAATTAAAAAAAAAAATGAACAACATGGGCAATAATATTTTTACTTCCAAAATGCGAAGAAATAAACTTTTTTTGTTTGTTTTTTTAATGCATAAGTCCAGCTTTTCGGCACAAAGTTCATTTTCATTGTAGCATTTTTACAAACAGTTAGTCTACACAGAGATCAAATGCTGTTTGTGACATATTTCTACTGTGACATATTTTTTCACAAACACTTTTGGAGCAAAAAGTTAAACAGAGAGAGAGAGATTCATTACAAGTGAAATTCAATGTTTCAGACGAAGTGAGTTAGCGTTCAGAATGGTTTCAATGTTTCAGACGAAACTCTCAAAATGGGTACAGAGTCTACAGACCCAATTATACCAATTTATGATAAGTAGTAACTGGGGGTTACTTTGGTTTTTTTTTTTTTTTGTCAGATGGAGTTTAACTAGATTTTATTTATTTTTTTTTAGAAGCTTTTTTTGTTAATTTAACTAGACATTTGGGAGAGAGAATATTTGAATCATGTATATTTTTGTTAAAAATACTAAGATACTAATTGAATTACAAGGCTTTTGTAAACATAGTAATTTGTTGATATCATTCAACTTGGGATTTTTAGACATTTAGTAGTTTTTTTTTAATATATAATAACACTTTTTATAAAAATTTTCTTTAGGTAAAGTACATGCCTACTACGTGGTATATGGATGCTTTTTTTTTTTTTTTAGAATCATCTGGATGCATTTAAAAACATTTATTTTCTTTCCATTTTTTTAGACTATATGATTTTTCCCCTCATTTTAAAGGTTTAGAGGTATTATGATTGTAGGGACACAGTTTTGGAACGCAAATCCCTATCTTGTAAAGTCTTGGTCCAAAAAGGCCCGACACAATAAATTTTGTAGAGTATGGGCTAAAAAACTGGGTTTAGATAAGTTAGACAGAGGCTTGCATGGGATAAAGGTACACATGGACAAGAACAAAAGCCATTACGTTGAAAGATCTCACGGTTCGAAAAGATTCAGAACTCAATTTTCGTATACAGACCAATATATTAGGGTTTCTTTGCATGCCACAGTATTCTGCCTTTCTTTTTCTACCTTCATCTTATGAGGGTTTCTATACGTTATGTAGGCCCTTTCTTATCATCTGGACTTTACACTTGTTGATCATCCAAGCTCCCACTTGAGCACCCATCTCATCAGACACCTCTTTCAGTCCTTTGTGAGTTGTGGTAGTTAAGGTAACACTGTTCAGGGGTCTTCTCCACATTAATGCGGTTAGGAAAGTAGCTGTAGTGCATTCAATGTGGTGGTGGCAGCTTTTGTTTAAATATTTTGTGTTTCCTTCCTTTTCACGTATTTAGGGGATGAGCTTTAGTGGCTTGGACGTACCTTCGCTCTGGATTTTCAGTGTCCGAGGAGAAATTCCTCCTCAGACCTTTTTTCTTTGTTTCCAATGATAGACTTAACATGAATCTCCTAAGTCATGTTGTCTCTTCGGACAGGCTGGTGTCCTCGGATAGGCCCAAGGCCCAACTCGTTAATTTGGGCCATAGTCCCCACAATGATAATTTTGGTCATTTTTGAATGTTTTGGAGGATATTTTTTCATTTTAAATATTTGGGATATATTTTTTATTTTTTATGTAAATATTTTACATAAATATATACACACACGCGTACACACACGTAATTAGATAAATAGGCTAGATTTTACCTTAAATAATTAGATTGGGTTGAGTTGGGTTGGGTTTGAATCATAACTACTTTGTTAAATGAGTAATAAATAGGTAAAAGGTATTTGAAAATCCAACCCATTCATAACCCCAAACTTATTGTTAGGATTTTGACAACGTTTTGTATTCATACCATTTTCATTGTTATTTTCTATACATTGTTGACATTGAGTAAAATGCGGAAAGTCATTTAGAAGGGATATGTGAAATTGTATGCGTTCACTAATATATAAAATTTTAATAAAATTATCAAATGCCCAGGATAAGGGGTTTAAACTTTTTATAGTCTTGGCACAGAGCCTTGTAGCTTTGTGGAGTTTATTGGTTCTGTTTATGATGATAACCATAGCTCAAATTCTCCTTTCCCACTTATAACAATTATATTATTTTGGGCAAATTAAAACTTATACACCTATAGTTTGACCGAAATTTAAGTTGTCTACCTATAATTTGACATTTTACCTACCTGAGGTTTGACCAAAATTTAAATTGCCTACTTGTGGTTTGAAATCCCTTGATAAAAGTGTTTCGCTGGATTCATTTTGATCTTGTATTTTATATTTTTTGTGTTTTTGGAGGAGAGAGATATAAAAGTGGAATAAAATTACATATTTAACCATATTTTTAACAGATGTATATTATGAAACTCTAACTAAGCTAACTTCAGGTGGGTAAAGTGTAAAATTTCAAACTACAGGTAGGCAACTTAAATTTCAGTCAAACCACATGTGTGTAAGTTGTAATTTTTCCTTTTTTTTAAAAATAAATAAAGTATTGTGGATGAGAAACTATTAATTTATACTCAATGTTCTACACTTTTCTCCTCATAAATATGAGTCTCATTTGCGGGATTCACATTATGTAAATGGAAAGCATAGTACACCAAATGTACCGAATAATTTTGTCTAGCAAAATATCAAAGAAATTATGTTCTTTTAGAAGTTTTTATTACAACACATTGATCTTTTAAGTTCAACAAGAGTATAAGAAGATAAAATAGTGAATTCTCTTGAAATCTTTAATTATGTTTGGAATTACTTATTTTTATTGGTTTATTTTGTTCCCAAAAAAATAAATTCAAAATAAGTACAATTGTACATAAAAAGTTCAAACTTTTAAAAGTTACATATATATATATATATATATATATAAGCTGATAATAAAAATAAACGAGATTTTAAACTTGTTCAAACTCAAGTCACAGCACATTCGCACCACTTAATTTCAACCACAAAGCAGCGTATACATAATAAGCTTTTTCATTTTATGGGACAATTTGATTGTTGGTGATGACAAAATATAAAAGCTTGTTAGAGTCTTTTTTGGGCCCATACATGTGTCATGTTTTAATACATAAGTGATTAAGGGAGTGTTTGGTAGAGTAATTTGAGAAAAGTTGTTTGTAATTTTTTGAAATACGTGTAGGTAAAAATGTGTGAAAATATGTATAATGTTATTAAAAATGTAAAAATGTGAGTTTGAGATGAGATACCAAACAGGCTCTAAGTTTGAGTTCTTTTAGGGAGTTGAGACCAGAACTATTGTCAATGGGGCATTCTATGGCCATTACCATTGTATTTCATAATGTAACGACTAATGAGTAGGTGAAATAGAATTATAAATGGTGTGAAATAGATTTTTTCTTCTAAAAATAAGTGAGCAAGGAATAAATATGCGTAAGTAGAATACACCAAAACTTGTTTAAAAAAAGTAGAATACAACAAAAATAATATTCATAATAAAAAAGAGTAAATTGATAATTTATAAGACTCATCTTGTAGTTTGTTTGAGTAACTTTTGCATTAGAGACCATATTAGGCATTAAATAAAGGAATCAAGGAGAAGAAAGTTAGCAATGAAGCATTCAACAGCATGACAACAAAGAGATTGCAATCCTGAGATGTTAAAGAGACACGAAAAAGAACATGGGGTAGCATTCAGCAAGGCTAGATAAATGTAATCGGCAAGACAAGAATAGTATATTCAGCAAGATCAAAGTAATCTATTCTGCAAGGCTGAAATAATGAATTTAGCACAGATATAAATGTTATATTCCATATTCATTTGGACATGAATTTTGTGTTCAACAACAAAAATTCCATGTTCAGTATCGTGAACGTTTTGTATTAACCAAGAAGAAAAAGAGAATTATTCATCAAGAAGAAAATCTCATATTCAGCCTACGGGTGAAATCCTGCATTAATCAAAATTGAAAATCAAAGCACAAGGGAGGATGGGTTGGTAAGGAAAGAATAGAACTTTATCTGTGCATGTCAAGGATCATATGAGAGAATGGTTTTTGAAGTTAATTAGTGGAAGAAGTGATAGAGACAGATGTGTTTGAGGAGACACAAGGGTGAAATATGCCTTCTGATTTTTCTCTCTAATGCTCACTACTCGTGTCTCCTCGGAATTTTGCTGAAAATGAGTAAATCATAGGAAAGGAAGAGCATAGAACAGGAAGCTCAATTTAATTTCAAATTGTGGGCCTGCTCAAAAATTTTCACATGCAGATGAGCACGTGTTTATAGGACAAAGTTTTCTTATTATTTCTCAAGGAGCTGAAAGCAGATAATTGAGCGTAAACCATAAAAATCAATTGAATAAATTAAATGATTGATAACCATCTACTTCCAGTTTTATTGTTGTAAATGGAAAAATGGAGAGAGAATCTCAAGCTCAGCACGTTTTTTGCTGCTCTTCTGAAGGGCTTCCGATTCTGCCACCATAAGCGTTCAATCCCACTGCTAAAACTATTACTATGATCTGTAATTGAAAGCATCTTTTGCCTTGGACTAGGCTCAGCTTCTCTCAGTTTCTTTGTATGTTTAGGAGAAGGTGTCTTAGGCTCTACACACTTGACACTAATTGATCTGTCAAGGCAATAAAGGGGAAAAAGTTACTAAAGATGAAAAGATATATATATTGAAACAGATATTATGGTCCAAAAAGATGACAGAAGTAAGAAATATATAATTTCTTCTCTCCCTCAAATTTTATGAAAAAAATCTACTCATAATTTATCACCAACAGAATAAAAGACAATTTGGCAAGATTTTATCGCTTCCAGCACTTTCCTCCCAATAATAATCATTTAAAGAGAGATTTTCATTTTATCATATGTTCTTTAAATGCTCGTTTGGAAGAGATTATTCCATAAACCATTATCAAACAAGCATTTTCAGATCTGTATTTTGTGTGTACTGACTAAATTACATTCCCAAACCCAAAACAAGGCCTCAAGCAAACAGCAAAATACAATTTATATGAAATTAAAATTTACATGGAAGGAATTTTTTCTTAACTTAAAGCTTACCCATCATGATTGACTAAAGGTGCAGACAAGTCTTGTTGTTGAGGCTTACAAGCAGGACAGATGTAGACCTTCGGTGGGTCTACGTTAATGCAATCAAAATGGTACCACTCATCACATTGATCACAAGCAATCATTGCTCTCTGATCATATGGCTTTCGACAAATACAATAAAGCATACTTCGTTCTCGTAGAAACAGCACCAAACAAACACTAGCTGATCAATGAAATGCCAAAGCAAATATTTTTCTTTTTCTTTTTCCTTTTTCAGGTAATGCAAAGATAAATAGTTTGGTGGGGAGAGAGGGTGGGGGGGTCTCTGTACCTTAATTTCCTTCTCAAGTAAGAAGGCAAATTTTCACCTTCCAGGATAAGTTCAAAAACTTTATCTAACCTGAGCGCTCCAGAATCAGTTGCAACCTGTACATAAAACAAAGAAGCCAATAAGAGAGAGTGAGAAAGCAAGAGAGAGTGAATATGAGAAATTTATAGACCTTCCTGGCACGTTCTGCCCACTGCAAGCCAATATGCTTCACTTCAGTAAGTCTTTGCCTATGGTGATCTTCAGGTGGAATGCTCATAGAAAGACCCAGCCACATATAATTGATTTAGTTCATCATCTAAGTCACAGTATTGCAAAATTGCTTTTGTCAAGAAATAAAGTTTTAAATCAAGTTCTGTCAAGCAAATACAAATTTAAAGAGAGATTTTCTACATCCCAGAAAGTGTCTTCTCCGTCCAGATCACTTTTGAGGAAGGTTAATTAATGCACTGACACTTAGGTCATTTCTGTTCTTTCAAAGATGTTCAAATCAATTAGTGCTGCGACCTTCTTTACAAGGAGTAATTAATATTGAACTCTTGAATTATGACAAGGGCCTATGTAGAACAGATGTAATTGGATGGTAAAGCAACCCAAATGGAAGTGTGCCAATAATAAAAATGCAGTCCTTCAACGAAAAAGTATTTGTAACCATATTTCAGTCTTGAAGGAACATTGTCTTCAACAAATTCTTCTTAACAAACTGAAATCCAAGATAACCTAAGTAATACCACAGCAACCCAATGATATCATATGGTAATACTTGAGCATCTATAATAGATGGATTGCTAAAAAAGTACTGAGAGCTATATAAGAACTAAGAGTGAAATAAGGATTTGCCCGGATTGACTGCCCATAAAAACCACCTCTAGTATCTAACTGTACCTCCATCACCTTATAAGGGGTTGTAACCAGTTTTCATACTTAATCAAAAAGGGAAGACAGTCCTCACAAACCCAAATCAATCATTATTCTCCAGCCCTAGCCAAGCTTCCTTCCCAAAAACAAGAATTTTTAGTCCCTTCAAAGAATTAGAGACACAAGGCAGAAGCTAGTAGACATGCAACACATCATGAGTTTCGTAGGGGCAACATAGGCATTAAACCATATTAGGTTCTTGTGGAAATGGTTTTCTGTTTCTTTCTTTATTCCCTCTTTATTTGGTAATTCTCAAGAACTGACAAATATCAATTTTAATAATCAATGGACACTATTGGAAGATGCTATCCCCCTGTGAACTATCCAACTTTTATAACTAATATAAGTGAAAAAGTGCTAGAGAATTCAAAAGCAAATAATCCATAATAAGAATGTAGAATAGTCCCAAAAGACAAGTACTAACGGTTGATAAAACACCTTTTTCAAATGCTGCTGAATCTGTTGGATCTTGGGCTTTTGTAAACCCCCCTACTAATCTATTAACTTTGAATCTCCATTAGTATCTTGCTAATGCCAGCTCAAGGTTGCGATTAGCTTGATGATCATACAGACCTGCCACTTCAATGGCCTGTGCAATAAAACCATTTCTAATAAGGGAGAATGTACAAACGCGTGGCGTGGCTATATAATAGTTAACACTGAAAGGATAATAATTTTATTAGATAGGAAGCTATTGCATTTTAGATAACTAACAACATTCATAGGAATAAAAATTTAAAGCCAATTATGCACTATGGAAATATGTCAAATCCAGCAGAGAGAGATCAATCCAGGTTCTCAATAAAAGGAGTAGAATACAACAACCAAATGCTTCTACAGCATAATACGTCAACAGTATATAATGCTAGCCTTGGCAAGTACCTTAAGAGCAGTAGTTAATTTTTCAGAGACCGCACCGAGATCTTTATCAAAATAATCTAAAGAAAAATTGACTATTTTTGTCAAGAAAGTTCTGCATGCCAGAGTTTGATCCACAAATTGTTCCAATACATCTCTTTCCTCAATCCTGTAGAAAGCAGCAGCAGTTATCAATAAAACAAAACATCCGCATGCAGGAATTTGATAACCCATCATATAATCTTTCAAAAAAAACCCAATCAAAAGCATGTGCCAAATTCAGTGGAGAATCATTCTTTTTTACCATGGTCAAATATCCATAGTAGTTACATAAGTGCAATTTGATAAGCATGAGGTAAAACAATCCATGAGCCAAACAAGTGAGGCAAAAACCATAAGTACAAAAACATAAGAAAACCAAAAGCCAAACATAAGGTGGACCAGGCAAGCCATCCTTGGTTAATATATGAATCAATTGAAGAGGAAGAGAAGACACCCAGTTTACAGGGCACATCATCAAGCTCGGTTTTGGTTGCAAACCAACCTGCTCAGTTTGAGGAGTACCTTGAAATCAAGCTAACATAGAAGTCTACTAGTGAAAATTCATATGTCATATGTACTAGCTGCAATTCCAATGCTGAAAAAGGTTAATAGTTATTAAATAGGCTAGTGAAAAATGGCTAGACATCAGTGTCTGTCATAAAATTTCACAACCCAAGATCTTAGCCATTCCACTTCTCTGATTACTCAGCCACACTACATACTTCTCAAACCTTAGCTGCTAGCACTGATCAGTTTGAATAGAAAGGCATCTCCATGCAAAACCCGGATCAGTTCTTGCTATTTCCACTACTGCCACCTTAGTTTTAGAATCATACAATCCAGCACGGTCAAACTGTCTATGAATAATGAGAACAAACTAAGATTTTTGAATGGCTTGAATTTTTAAAAGATGTACAAAATGATTTCTTTCACCTCCACATTTCTTTTAACTTTGATATGTAGTCTTCAGGGAACGCATACAACATCTTGACAAATTGTGGAAAACAAGATTTGCTATAGGATAGGAAATACTGACCTCGAGTTTCAGATAATGTATAAAGCTATTAATAAATTTGAGCAGGCTAAGACACAGAAGTGATAATCTAGACATTTCAATTAATGGCACGAACTCCTTGAAAAATTACATTACAATTGAATTATAAGATTATGTTAAGTCATGAAATATGCAGGGAGAGAATATATATATATATATATATATTTTTTTCAAACTTGATGCATTTGCCACATCCCCACAGAGCTGATAGTCAATGTGTTTACAATGACACATAAAGTGAAAAAAATCTGTCAGAGTTTTGCTTGATAAAACTATAGAAAATGGACATTGTACCTGAAAATGAAGCAAAACATGGCTAAGAAATTCATGGTCACGCCATAGGATAGTATAGACTGATTGGATGAGAAGAGTCAAACCAAGGAGAACATTTAGCCAAACATATAGAAGATAAAAAAAACATACTACAGATATCTATCTAGCACAATTACTAAAAAAGTAAAAAAACTAAAGGATGGAGCTTATTTTAATAAAGGACGAGAAGGATTCCTCAAATAAATACAATAAGGAAAAAAAATCAGTGATTAGATTCCTTGTTGTATACTCTCTTCTCACCAAAAGACTATCATTGAATACTTTCCAAGGGAAAATAAGGATTTTGAGAGAGGATTTAAGCTACCACAGGTCAGCCCACATTTAAGAACTATATCTCAGAGTTCTGCTCCTTCCATATAAGCATTCAATATGGAGAAGCCAGTAGGCTCGGTTGACAATAAAGACTAAAGAGACCTAACTGATTCATGGGGCCTAATCAGTTTAACTGAACTTCCCAACCTAGGAGTTAGCTACATGAGATGCATATCAATTCCTCACTAATGCACAATTTCGTTGTGCGGTAGCTTGGTCAATAAAATCACAAGCCCTTGTAATATGTGTATAAATGGATAATACCCCCCAAACACATTGTATCTTACATTCATAGTTATTAGGAATTGAGTTCCTATTTCCTACTAGCCATTTAGCTTCTATGAGAACAGATTATCCCATTGCTTTTTTTTTTTTTTTTTGATAAATAAAAAATTTCATTAAAAATTAAGAAAGTTGCTACCCCAGTACACAGGCTTGACTCAAGTACAATTTTCTTTTTACTTCTTATATAACATGAAACCTTCATAGAAAGTAGTGTGAATCTACACCGAAACTCTATTTGAAGATGTGAAAGTAATTTGTATATGATTTCCATGGGTTGGTAAGGAGTCATTGTATCGATATTATAATTGCAATTTTTAAAATTCTTTTTTTTTCTTTTGAGATGCAATGAAAAGTTATTTATGAAGTGAAGTTGGGTTTTTGGAGTAAGCAAATGACCTGTCTAATTTAAATTTGAACAGAGGTGCACCTTGTGACATTTACTTTTCAAGGTTTTCAGGTCCGTAATAACAAATGAAATTTCTCTTGGGCATGTGTAGTCACTTTTATTGTTTGTGAACTCTCTTGAACTACTTTGAATGATGCTACGAAAGACTCTTAGTCCTTCAGCTTCTCAACACTCCCCCACCCCCCAAAAAAAAGCATTCAATGATTACTTTTCATCTACTAAATCAATTCTTAAAATACACCCACATCCAGTTTTATGAGAAAAATAATATCATGAGCTGAATACAATAGCAAGTGAGTCCTAAACCCATATTGTTTATCTACATGAATGTGAAGCTTGGAGAGGGGTTGGGATTGGGGTATTTATGTTAGAATACCACACATTTTATGAATCTTGAACAGAATTTTTATTGCCAAGACGATCAATCTGTTATTTTCCCCATTTGATTAGAGTATTGGGATGGGTACTGGCAGTTTTCTTCCGATCAATCTTTGTTTCTCTTAGTTGTGAAGAGTGTTATGGCCGTATATTTTGTGGCTTGAGAACTTAAGTCACATATAGTGCCAACCAGAATCACAGCTAAAGTTCATAACAAAAACCTGGCTATAGGTAAATTGGAACTTTTGCATTGGATTACAGAAGGTATTCTAAATGTCTGTGGATATTATTTACCTGATGACAAGCATAACAAGAGACAGTTCTTTAAGTACTTGAAAGGTTTGTCATTTCCGCCAACTTGAAGGAGACAATGTGTCTCATCCTGAATTGATCCGCTTAATAGCTATTTGTAATGCAGGTCAAAAATCTCTGGGGCAGCAAAAGCGAAATAGCATAAAAAGCATGGTTGGCCCAACTAGCCAACTCAAGCACGAACTAGATGTGTCATCAAGGACCAGAGGAGACTGATAATCTTCATCTTCTTCTGCTTCCAAATCATCAGATCCATGAAATGGCAACTCGCTCCAGTAATCAACATCATCATCATCATCATGTCCAGTAGTTAGAAGGGGCAAGTTAGGTATACCAGATTCTTGAGGAGGACAGATGCACTCTACGTGGACCCCCCACCTTGTGGCATTTAGTGTCTCAATAAATGCACCATCATCTTGTCTAAATTTGATTATTTTATATGTAACCTCAACAAGATTCTGGTCAGTTGGATTTGATTCATTCAATTTCTGCTGTAGAAACCTTTGAGGTGGAGAATATAATAGCAAAAGATTATAAGCATTTAAAACTAGATGCCGAGGCATACATTCACATTTTTTACAACCATTGATGGAAATGTAAACAAAGCATTCACAGATATAGTCGTTCTTATCATGTGCCTCCTCATCGCCTCCAAAAGCAATATAGACAGCCAATTTTGGAAATTTGCGACCAACCCAGAACAATATGGAACTATGTTCAATACTTTGATGGTTGAACCATGGAATCTCAATTCCCGATATCGTAAGAATACGATCAATTTCCCCATCTTCATATTCAAAGCCCTCAATTTCAGATGGGAAATAATTGGAGAACTGTGATATGTCCCCACCTTCAGATTCAGATTCAACACCCTCAGTTTCAGATGAGAAGTAATCGGTGAACTGTGGATCCATTAATTCATTGCTTCTTGCACTACCACATACCCCATTCGGTAAAATCCCCATAATTTCTATTACCTGCATTGCAATTAGGAAATTCAACATTTTTCATTTAGCAAATCTCGTAAAGTATTTAGAGAAAGTAACAAAAATTGTTTCTTTATAACTTAAAGAAAGAGAGAGACCTGATTCAATAGCCCACTTGGTGATTCATTATCCAACAACGGGCAATTTTTCGCATTAACCTCACTTATCGATAGTGGAAGTCCTTGAATTTCACAAAGGTGCTTGCAATCCGTAATAAAAAGTGAATTTAATCTAGGAAATCTGCTAATGCTTTCGGGGATGGTAATAATATTGGTTTCAGATAGATATATACTTTCCAATGCGGGGAAGTAATCAGGCTTCATCAAAAGATCTAATTCAATTACGTTTTTATGGTGAAAGAAATTCAGGTGTTTCATCTTCAGAAACCCATAACCGGAGGAGCTATCAAAAGAATTGCATGTCGGTCTCAATTTGGCAGTAGGAGTCACCAACTCCCAAAGCAGTTGCAATTTATAAATGCCATCTGGAAGATCCCGAAGGTTTTTGCAATCACAAAGGTTTAATGACTCAAGAACTTCAAGAGATGTCAACATAAGGTTGTTTGGAAGATTTTGAAGTTTTTTGCAATAACGAAGATTCCACGTTTTAAGCTTATGAAGAAATTCACCGGACGTGTGAATCTTAACTAAATTTTCACAATAAGAAAGGTCCAATGTCTCCAAGTTTGGGGTGCATAAATTAGGTAATTTGGTTATAAATTTACAACCACTGAGGTTGAGATGTTTCATATTTTCTAACTGGAACTCCTGTAGAAAAATAAATAAATAAATAAATTCAACAAACTTTAGAATAAAAATTTAATAAAATCTTAATTAAAAAATATTAGTAATTGTACCTGCTTGCATAGCTTTTCCAACTCAATGCGACTCTCTGGCATATGGAGACTAACAAGTTGTTGAGGACAAAAGTTGGATGGCAAGGGAAATGGATATTTAGGCCAGCTAAGAAACCTTATCCCGTTGGGGAAATATTGAATTGCTTCACAAATACGTAAGTTATTAACAATAAGTATCCTGAGATTTGTCATCCTTTTGAAAGCTTGAGCGTGTAGTGGCACCTTTACCCATTGAGGTGAACGCAACATTATACCTCGAATTTTGTTTGATCCCTAATTGAATAAAGTATCAAGTGAACCATAATTAACAATAGAATTTACCAAAAAGTATAATAATTTTGAAAATTTCAACATAAATGATACTAATAAACTTCATATTTTATGCAATGTTAAAAAGAAAAAAATATATAACTTTTACCTAGTAAAAAGTTTTTTTTTTTTTTTTGGAAAAAATAGAAGAAAAAGAACTTATACCTTATTTCCAATTAGCACATCAAGAGAATCTTTATGATGCCATAACCTACTACGTTCTCCAAGTATATGTGGCGATTCTCGTCGAGCAACTTCCCTACCCATTTGTTGTATCAAGTCATGCATTAACAATGTACCATATTGATTCACAGTAACAAGACACTTATAAACAAGTCTTTGAATACCATATTCAGGATGTGAATCACTAGCATTTAATATATCTACAACATAATCCTTGTTCCATCCCTTGAAAAAACATGCAATATCAAGGAAAATATCTTGTTCGATTTCCTCCAATCTATCATAACTTACTTTAAGTACTTCTTGAATGTCTTCATTGGGAATTTTGTTATACTTATCTAATGTACTTTCCCATTCATGTTTAGGTCTTCCACACAAATCACGAGCTATTATTATAAGAGCTAGTGGAAGGCCTTGGGCATACTGTATAACTTGGTTTGTAAGTTCATAATAATCTTTATTGGGTTTCTTTCCATGGAAGGCATGCTTTTCAAAGAGTTGAAGAGCTTCATGTTTGTCTAATTCCTTGACCTTATAAGTTGTATAAACTTTTCCAAGAGGAGCTAACAATTGTGGATCTGCTGCTGTTGTTATAATGACTCTGCTTCTTGAAGTAAACCAATTACAATCTCCAAACAATTTTTCTATTCTTTCCAATGTATCCACATCATCAAGAACTAAAAGAACATTTTTACTACGAAGTCTATTTTTTATCAAATTGATTCCTTTGGATGTGCTGTGAATTTCCTCATTTTCATCCCTTGAAATCTCTTTAAGAAATTGACCTTGTAGTTTGATAATGCCATCCTTCGTCTCCAAAGTTTCTCTAACATTCTCTAAAAAACTGCTTCCATCAAAATGATTAGCAATTCTGTTATAAATTGCTTTTGCAATTGTAGTCTTACCTATTCCGGGAAGGCCATGAATCACTACCATGCAAACTTCATCTAACCCCATACTTAAAAGCGATTCTACGGCCTTGGCACGAGGTTTTACTCCAACAAGGCATTTGCCAACAAATATCGGGGTGCATTTTGGTATATTTTCAACAATTTTTTGGATAAATTTAGCTTCGGTTTCACTGCAAACCATAAAGTAAAAGAAACATTTAATGAGTTGGACTAGTTGCAAATATTATTATGAAATGAACTAAACTCAAGATGCCTAGTTCTGTACCTTACTACTTATACTTTAAGATATTATAAATTAAATTAAATGACATATAATTCAAATATTTGAGCAGTATCTTTAAATTTTGTACATTCTTTTTTGCTAGGAAATTAATTGTACACATTTTAGCAAGTAACTGAGTTGGAATAGTTGCAAATTTTAATATGAAATGAGCTAAATTCAAGATGCTTAGTTCTGTGCCTTACTACTTACAGTTAATATATTAATAATTAAAGTAAATGACATCAAATCAAAAATTTTAGCAGTATCATTAAATTTTGTCCTATATCACGAAATTTTGAGAAATATAAATGAAATGATAGTAGAAATAATAACATGTTTTTGCTTGTTCTACACACTACACTTGATTATGACCCGATTCTACCAAGACAAACCTCGACCCAACGTATTTTATGACCCATATTATATTGTATACTAATGTCATACTAGATTTTCGATAATGTGCATAAAAGAAATAATGACATTACTCATCATGACTTGCACTTTTCAAATATAAATATTTTCAGTGACAGGTTGACTACTAACATGATGTATTTTTTTCCCCATAAGTTCATCGTTTAGATTTTATTATAAATTATTTACTCTTTTTTTTCCTAATATATTATATTTTATTCTTCAAGCTCTCTATATATTTATTTCTTCTTATAGATGATTTAACTTTATTTAATGTTTTGTGTATAAAAATGTACGCATTTTATTTTTTTCATTTGTGGATTTATTGGATTAGAAGATTATTATATTTATTTACTAGATTGTAAAATTAATAATTTATATATTGATGTCTTCATTATTCCTGTAAGGACCAATAAATCCTGTAGCCCAACCCCACTTTGAGTAGTGGGTTTTTAAATCCAGCCTTGGCCCAAATCAATAAATTTGTAAGAGAGGGAAACAGACAACAAGAGAGGGCTCTATCCAAGGATGAAAATAAGGGGAAAGGGCTGATATTCTTGAATAGATGAATTGATCTCCTCCTCTAAGTTAGCCCAAGGAGGTCAATGCTATATAGAAAAATGACACCATTCACTCTCTCCTCTCTATGCTCCTTCTAATCTCTATTCTCTTTCTTTGATACTTGTGTCTCGATCCCTTTCTCAATGCACCTTATTTTCCTTATATACTTCTACCTCTATCATATCTCTACCATCCATTCTCACCTAACACACCTTATATCATGACCCTTGTCTTTTACTATCTCTGAAGAAGGTGGTAGAAGGAGTTTGCTTAACTGTGACCTTTGTTGTTCAGGGCACTTCCTCATCAATACAATTGATAAAGCTATTGCCCACCATTTAATGCAGAGGCAACAAGCTACTCTAAACTAGAGACTTATCCTATGATGATAGACTCTCAATCTCTACGCACCTTTCTCTCGACTTGGAATATCCTAGAGCCCTATGACTCATCCGTTCCTCTCCTCAGGTAACCTTCCTCCTCTGGCCCATGCCCTGTGACATTCCCAAATCAATACTGCAACTCTACAGCTCCATCCTCGATCCTTGGGCACCCACGTACAATTCCTATTAGGATAAGAAGAATAATAACTACAAATCTAAATATGCAACTAGGTTGGCACCTACACACGTCTATCATTTGTAATTCTCAATTCATTTGTACATATCAAATAACTTTACATCAAATGTGTGTATGTGTATATGTGTATATGTGTATATATATATATATATATAAATATATAAACTTTTCAGTGTTTTCACGTACATTTTACAACCAATGCCAAATGTCCATTTTATAAAAAATAAAATTGAAATTACAAAAAATATATTTATGATGCATAACTTAGCACAACCACTTAAGTATCATACCGGTCAACTAGTCTTAAGATTCTCTCCTATTTAATGTCATGAGTTCCAAACCACCCCCCTCCCAAAAAAAAAAAAAAAAAAATTCATGTAAATTATTGGTCGGTGGGTCAGGCTAACGGTTTAGGCTTCTGGGCCGCATTGGTGGGCCAAGTGTATTTACAAAAAAATCAGCCCACAGTCAAATCAATTGGGCTAGTGGGCTACCCACAGGCCTCAATAGTATTGGATTTGGGTTGTGGACTTGTGGGCTATGAACTTTCAAGTGACATTTTTGTGAGGGAGATGTTACATGTATTTGATGCATTAGATAGATTTGAGACTATTAGGATCTGTTTGGATACCGTTTATTATTGAAAACTAAAAATATTGTAGCAAAATAATTTTTAAATGTGTGAATAGTGTTATAAACCCATTTTTAATGTTTATTTTACTGAAAAAAGAAATTTGTGAATTCCATAAATAGTGCATGGCACCCACTAAAGAAAAAAAGTGCCGCTAGGAAGCGCTTCCCAAACGCACACTAGAAAAGTAAATATTACCTCTTAATAATGTGATCTGGAAGGCAGCCACATAGTTTTCGCTTTGAATATGGTCTTAACAAAGTTTAGGAACAAGAAAATAATTAAGTTCTTTCTTGAGTGATTGATTGACTATTTGTAAATAATTTAATTATAAATTTAACTAATAAAAGAATTATATTAAGAGATAATTTTTTATTATAACAAACCATTAGAATTATGAAACTCATGAAAGCATAAGACAAGTAATGAAATACATACCATTTAGCAACCAAAAAAATAATAATAATAATGAAATTCATACCCGTTCTTATAGTGCCATCCGGACAAACTACCAACTTTATTTAGAGCTATCCTCCAATTCTGCACCTTGTCAATATCATCTTTGAATATCTCTTCATGTTTTCTCAAAGCTACCCCAAACTCACTTTTTTGTTTACGTACTTCTGAGGGATCCATATTGTAAAATATAGGCAAAATTAATTTGCTACACTCAAGAATCTTGACAAGTTCATCCAAACACCAAGTAGAAGATGCATAGTTTTTAGAGAAAATGATGATTGAAATAGTTGATGATTCAATGGCTTTAAGAAGTTCTATTGAAATGTCTTCTCCTCTCCGAAGGTTATCATCAATGAAAGTGTTAAAACCCTTGTCACACAGTGCTTTATGTAAATGGCTTGTAAAACCATTGCGAGTATCTTCCCCTCTAAAGCTTAAGTAGATGTCATAGTTCTGGTGAGTGAAAGAAGAAGAAGAGGAGGAGGAGGAGGAGGAGGAGGGTCCTTTGTTGGTCAGGAAAGCCATTGGTATGAGAAGATTAAGAAGATGTACAAAGAGGAGAAGGTAAGAGATCAAAGATGTGATGAAATGCGAATTATGATAAGCGAGGAGTGAAAGCGTACAATTCGAGTGAATTAAAAGCACTCAGGGAAGAGTTTTTTTTTTTTTTTTTTTTTTTTTTTTTGAGAAATGTCTCAGGGAAGAGTTTTTTTTTTGAAAATGGAATCAAATTTCATTCATTGCCTGAGGCCAAGAGAGTCAAAGTACAAAGGTTCTAAAGCTGGCTGTGGACACTCTTCCAGCCAAACTAGTTCCTCATCAATTAGTCTAGCATACTTAGCCAATGCATGCGCCACTGTATTGGCGTTGCGTTTGACAAAACTAACTGCAAAACGATGAAGACCAGCTGATATACATTGAATCTCTTCAACGATATGACCCAAGCGCGACCTGTTAGGCTTTAGAGAAATGAGGGACTTCATAACCGTCAAGTTGTCCCCTTCCAGTATCAGCTCCGAGAAGCCTGCTTCCACAGCAAACTCTAATGCTCTCCGGCACGCCAGCGTCTCCGCTTCATCACTGTCTCTCACCGGCGGACCTCTGGCTGCTAGAGAGGCCATAACTTCTCCTTTATCATTACGCACAACCACCCCAACACCCGAAGCATCCAAGTCCGCGAATACTGCTGCATCAAAATTCACTTTGTACATTAACCCCACTGGAGGCTCCCACTTCTGCACCCATCTGGTACTGTTATTAACAGCCAAACGCTCCTGTGCTCCTCTAAACTCCTCCACCATATCCATTGCACGCTTGACAAGTTGGGCTGGATCTTGGAGCACGTCTCAGGGAAGAGTTGAGATCACTGAAAGTGAAAGGTTTTGAATATGATCGTTTGATTGGGAAATTGATGATGGACGTATCACGCGTCTTGCGTTTTTCCAACAAGGTACAGTGCTCCTACTTTTTCACTCAGACCGCTAAAAGATTACATAAATTGAAAAAGAGACTATCATTTCATGTACGAAAGTAAATAAAAGTCCTTCTTCCACCAAGTTTCCATGGTCCAATCATTCAATCAAGTCGTGCCAGGCCTTTTCATTTTTCTAAGGAAAGTAAAGTCTACTTTTTTTTACCATGCCCATTGCAATGTATGAACCCGAGACGTCCTAATTTCCATCAATCTTGGAAAATCTTCCTCCTTCTCCCTACAGTTTTAATTTCCATCTCGTGTTTCTTCTCCATTGTCATGGGGGTTTCTTCTATTTGAGGATGAACATTTGAGATTTTTTTTTTCCTTAGCGTTTTGTGTTATTGTTTTTAGGCTGCATTTTTTAGTCATGCTAGATCAAACTTGTTTCAAGTAGTCTTATTTTTGGACAAGTTTTTCTCTTAGCTAGCGGCTCCCCAGATGTTAATTGGTTCTCATGTCATGGAATTTATTTATTTAAGTTTAAAAAACGGGTCCGGTTAATGTGGATAAGTCATCTATTTTTGAAAATATTTTATGAGAAATTGAAAAAATTTTACAACTTTTTTACAACTTTTTCAATTTCTCATAAAATATTTTCCTAAAAATGGTATACTATTGTGTACCCTTAAAGCTCACATTAGTAAAATCCAAAAAACATAACCAAGAGAGAGGAGATGAGGTTCTAATAAAAATGTACATTGTGCATCACAAGCACCACTCAAATTTTTTAGAATTTTCACGTGTATACATACTCAACAACTCAAGGGATACTATTTTTTTTTAGGTAAAAAAAAAATGTGCATACCCAATAGCTAAAGTGACCCTATTGTTTTTTTTTTCTTTAGATTAAAAAAAAAAAAAAAAGCAAATACCCAACTGCTCAAGTGAAACTATTTTTTGGAATAGATAGCTTCAAGTATATAATTGTTTTGGGTCATTATATGAATTAAAATAATTTTTTTTTTTTTAAAAATGTCCTCACATGGAAAATGTCCACTAAATATTCAAAATATTAGTATATATGGCCTAAAAAACTGCACAACAAATTTTGTATTTTGATAGAAACTACACAACAATTGATCTTTGGTGAAAAAAAAAAAAAAAAAAAAAAAACCATCGGCATCCCAAGTCAACAATGGCATTGAAGACCAATAATAATGTTAACTAAGTACTCCTATAAATTATACTTTCTATTTTCTATTTTCTATATTCAGCCTCCTTCAAGTTAAAGTTCCATTTTTTTCTTCAAACTCGTTGGCTTAGCTAAGAAAACTTGTTCACGATTATAGTTTGGCTTTACCCTACCAGCACCTGTTTCAATGAATTTAGCTCCATTTTCCAATGCATCATTCACTGAGTAGAATAAGGGTGTTGTGATATTTTCAAATACATCATTCATTGAATAAAATTAATTAAAATAATAAAATATTATACCATAATTTACCACAATTGAAAATAAGGGTGTTGTGATATTTTGTTGTGTCCTAAGACATTCTCTTCTCCAAAACCAACACTTATTATTATTACTATTTTTATTTTTGGTGGTATGGTATCTCTAATACTCAACATGATATAACAAATTAGCAAAACATCACATTGGATGGTAACGTCATGTATAATGGTAATTACCATTGTGATATTCTAAATTGTGTGAATTTAATTGAACAAGATTGTTTGATTGTGTGTTGAGTCCCACATCGGATGTTTAGTACTTGGATCTTGAGTTTATAAAAGATTACATGATGCCTGAATTGCAACCATTTAAAAAAAAAATGGAATTTCAATTGTAACTTTTTTTTTTTTTTTTTTACCAAAGGTGATAAAAAATTTCAATTGTAACTTATAGTTCTTTTGAGTGTGCAAATATGACTAATGTTTTTCCCGGTTTGTTACGATGATGGTATTCGTTGGCAACTTAATATTTAATTTTTTTTTATATCTAGTGTCACAGTGTGTCACATATGACCATAACTATGTCAAATTTATTGATAACCTAGTATTTGTTTATTATCTATATTTCTTCTGTAGTCACATACTCACACTTTTTTTCTTTTTTTTGAGAATCTAGTCACATACTCACATTAGATAGTTATAATGTCAAATATAATTGTAACTACTATCACATTTGCAAATAACTTTATATTTAAGGTCCAATCAAGTCAAGTAACTTTAAACAATATTACACCATTTGATAATTTTCTATTTAATCAAAAATTTTAAAAATCCCAACATATAAGGATTTGATATCTCTTTATATGGTTTGATATCTCTTCAACAATTACTTCAATAAATTCATATTCATATTTAATTAGTGCAATTGCCAATTGTACTGTATAAGAAAACGTATAATTATGTAATGAGTTGGATTAGTAGATAAATTAAATTAAAGATATCTAGTTTTGTGATTTTTTTTTTTTGAATATATTTATAACATATTAACATGCAAGTGATACAACTAACACATTTTTACCTATATAAAAACAAAAAAGCAAAAACAAAAACTAACCCATTTTAAAATAAAGTAAATAGAATGTAATTCATAGATATTACAAATATCATTAATATCAACACTTTTTTTTTTCAAATTTTTTGCTAGGAAATTAGTTTTGGAATCTTAGCAAGTAGTTGCATGAAAATTCAGTTTGAGTGAGGAAACAAACTTAATGGGAATCCAATTCCAATGCTTGAACAAAATAGTTAACTTTGGAAAATTTCTCTAAATTATATTGAACAAACTCTTAATTAGAAAGGTTATAATTTTGAACAAATATAGAGTCGGGACTTGGAATTAGGGGGGTGGTTTTGCTGTTAGCTGCGTGTAGCCACTTCGACCTCTAGCTATGCTGTTTAGCTGCTACAGTTTTTTTTTTTTTTTTTTTTTTTGAAGTGTCTTTGATGAGTAGTGCTGGGTAAGGAGAAAATTATTTTGTTTAAAATTTTTTAATGGGGTAGGTTGTTTGTTTTGGGTAAAATTGGTTGATTGGGCTTAATTTTTTTAATTATATTTTTGCCCTTGGTAATTTTTGTTGATGAGCTAATTTTTTTGGGCTTCTATATTTTGTTTTAAATTTTAGATCTATATATTTTTATATCAGAGGAAAATGCTAGAGTTACAAACGTTTTTGTAAATTGCTAATGTGGTTATTTTTATGTAATAAAATGGTGTAAGTGGTGGGTCCAGATGTAAATCAATAAGAATTTACTACTTCAACAGTTTGTAAAAATATTGTAGAAAGGGCAAGACTTAGGAACAATACTTAGATATTGTTCCTTAGGTTCCCTGTTTAAGATTCTGCCATGTGGATTTTTCTTCGTTGGATGGAAGTGTATTTTTTAGTTAAGTAGTCACATGACTGAATCTTAAGAGAAAAACCTAAGGAACAACACCTAAAGTATTGTATCTAAATTTTGTCCTTGTAAAATTTTTTGTATTTGTAACATTATTCTCAAAAGAATTAAAGATATTTTTAAGGGGGTAAAAATATAAATTTATTGAACAAAATTGCTAATTTTAATGCCTATATATATCCATACTATATATAAGAGGATTCCCCTCTTTCAACTGGATTTCTATGTGGTTGAAAAATGCTCTTATTGATGAAAGGTAACTTTATTTAGAAATAGAGTCTTAAATATCAAATAACAAATTTCATTTTGAATAAAAAAAAAACTCTTAAAATTTAGAATTTTTTTCCCTTCACATTCAAACAATTACTGCTTATCTATAAAGTTTATTCTTCTTATTTATTTATTTGAAAAATAAAAATATATTTTTTTAAATTATAATAGATATAAATTATTAACTTTTACAAAAAAGAAAAAGAAAAAAAGAAAACCAATAAATTTTTAAAAAAAAAAATTGGGGGTCATTGCCCCCATTGTCCAGGGTTGGCTTCTGTCCCTGATTTTGTATTATTGATAAAATCGTGAATTGAAATGCTTTGAATCTGTTCTTTTGATTGGAAAATTGATAAAAGACTAAATTGAATCAGAAAAAGAGATCTGATCAGTGTGTCACAAAATGAAGTAGTAAGAAAGGGATTGGACGCTTTAAAAAAGAGGCTTTCACCGTATGAAAGCAAATAAATCCTTCTTCCACACTTCCACCCCATGGTGCAATCATTCGATCTGTAACTTCTATGCACTACGAAAGGAAAAAAATAAATAAATAAGAAAAGAAAAGAGATGCTTGAAATAAAGAAGGGCGGCAGCAACAAAGAAAGAAAAGAAGATCCGTGAGAAAAGAAGATCTGTGTTGAGGAATCCTATAAAGGATTAAAACAGAAAAGAAAAGAAAAGAAGAGAGATGCTTGAAATAAAGAAGGGCGGCAGTAACAAAGAAAGAAAAGAAGATCTATGTTGAGGAATCCTATAAAGGATCACTTTAGAGCATCCCCATCCTAAAATCTTATCATATCCTATTTTATTATATCAAAAAGCTACTTTATCAATTATATTATATTATTTTACAATATTCCTAATATCTCAACTTTTATTTTACAATTCTACACATTAAAATAATATAAATTATACAATAAAATAATATAAAATTATTTACCACTTATTATTTCTAATTTCTATCTCTCTTTTAGCCACACCTCCACACAACAACCACCCTTTCATCCACACCACCTCCACACACCAACCACCGTGACCCCAAACCCACCACAATCCCAACAAATACCAACCCGCAAACCAACCACAAACCCAACCACAACCCATTAAAAAAATTATCAAAAAACCCAGTCACTACCACACAGCAACCACCATGACACCAAACCCACACCACACAGCAACCACCATGACCAAAAACCCACCAAATATCCAGGCACAAATCAACCAAAAAACACCCACAAACCCAGCTACAAATCCATTAAAAAATAATCAAAAAAACCCACATCAGCCACCACCATGCCCACTGCCCTCTACCTACCACCACCACAGCACCACAAACCCACATCAGCCACCACCACCATTAATCACCCATCCCCACCACCACGAATAGCAAATATAGAGAAACCCACAACCAAATCCATCACCATACCTGATGATGCCGAAAATCGTCAGTAAGCCACACAGTCCTCACATGCTCGAGACAACACCTGCGAAATAAAAAACAAAGAAGACCTTGTAGAGAGTACCGGTGTAGTATCAGCTAAATACCCTCCAAAGGTCAAGTTAGAGAACTTTCACAATTCTAGAGTGTTAGAGCTGAGGAAATTAGGCGTACCTTGATTTATGAGGGTTTGAGGGTTTTTATAGTAACATAGAGCTAACATTCGTTTCTTAGCGGAAAGGGTCTGTCCTTATAGGAAAGATCCTCATTAATACGCGTATATTGCAAGATCCTTTCCATGTGGGGATCCTCTTAATTAGGGTTAACCATGGGGCACAAGATGTTTCCTTATATACACATTTGTGGAGGCCAAGCAAGGCCACGCTAGACCCATCATAGGCTTCCTTCTTCCCGTCAGCTTTCTTCCATCGGCCTCTTATCTCATCTAGGCATTCTCGTTGTCTTACTTGATGTCGTCGTCCTATGATGTTGTCATTTTCATCTCTTATGAATAAACAAGCGAAGCTAACAGGTTCATTAGGACTGTCGGCTTCCTTATATGTGGACGAGTTTGCCTTCTTCCAGAATTACCCTTTCAATTGCCCCTTACTCCATAGCTCTGTCGACTCTAGCTAACGAGTTATGGAGTTTGATTTGTAGCTCTTTTATTATTATTTTTTGTTTATTCAACAAAGAGAATGGAGTATTTATGGACGATTCCTCAAGCAGCCATTATTAAATGCTAGGACAGGTGGCACAAGCTAGTTGGCCTTGTTTCTGAACAAGGGCGTCGCTTCTTCTTCTATGCATTTTTCATCCTATATATATCTCACCTCCTCCCCTCATTCCTCCTGTTTCATCCTTGCTGATCTTAAGAGAAAGAGTTCGTCATTTTTCTCTACCTTGCTTCTGTCTACTTGCTGATCTCGTTGCTTTTGTTGCCATAATCTTGTTGAGGTTGTCACTTCCCAAGGAACCTTCTACTAACTTCATAAGTCCTCTTTTCTTTTATTTCATTCTATCTTCTTTTTTTTCGTTTTTCTAGTTGGTCGTTAATTCTTTAGAGAGACGGTCAACTTAGATTCTTAGAATACTTCCGTCGGTTGTAGGTAAATAGATGTCTAGAGAAGAAATGAGTGAGTAGTCGTTAATTCATGAGGGAATGGGCTACGACGAAGTCTTCCAGTCAGGTCATGAGCCCAATGAGGGCTTTTCCTGATCGTCAGAGGGGGAAATGTCAGCCCATTCTCCTGACGAGGAAGTAGAAAGTTATGATGGAGAGGAAGGTGAGGAAGAAGAGGTAGATAAGGGTGATGAGGGAGGAAAGGAGGGAGAGGATGATAGGGACGAGGGTGAAGTTGACGGGAGAAACTCCGAAGGAGGAAGTTCAGGAAGCCCCGGGGATGGCCATACTCTTCCATTTATTCTCCCCAAAATGTGGACTGTCAATGACTTTAAGCTAAAGATAACGGCCAATATTTTTAAGAATCTAAGGGACCATTATCAAATTCCTGACCGTATCCCAATCCGTCTCCCTAGGAAGTTCGAGAAGTGCTATTCGAGAAAGACCGCGGATGTGGGCATGTACGATGCCATGTTTGCGACAGGA